>NW_021319518.1:9265610-9272064 GCF_001605985.2 Dendrobium catenatum | reverse complement strand
AAATGGCACCACGATATACCGGTTATGGCCAGAGCCAATACGTTCCTTATTGGCATCAAATCTTTGAGATATGAATCAATAGGATATGATCGATAGGGCACAAAGCCCTCTGTTAGCTAAGGTGGATTCAAATTTGTCCCCTTAGACAAACATCCAACCCAGGTCTATAAGGTACCCTTGGACGAAGCAACCCATGGTTGCCGACAATGATCCTTCTGTCAGGTTGGGTCGACTACCTCCTCTGACCAAGTAGACCAGGGACCACGATGGCCCGGGACGACGGAACCATGGGATCTTGATCGGGTCCATCATCCATTCCCCCATCATCCGATTTTAAGTGCAAGATGGTGCAATTTCTATTTTAAATAACAAATTCCTAAATTCTCCAATCAAACTTTCCAAACCATTTCAAATACCTATGCTGCTACTATATGTCAGATAACACGTATATCCTACGTATCTGATTGACGACTAGCCTTAACCGAAAGTTCTCTCTCGTGACCGGGAGGGGAAATTAACTATAGGGGCTTGCGCCTATAGGAAACTAGAACTCATATCATAAAGTCCTCGTAAAATGAGAGCGAAATCTCTAGGTAATGTCTTATCTACAAACTCATCTGCCTTCCAAAATTTACCCCGGAACTTAATCAGTTAAAACTCCCTCGCCGAATAAAAAGAAAAGCAAGGGGAGGCCGGGGCCGAATTTTCGGAGCCCACAAGAGCGACTCAACTTTCAACATGCAAATGCAAGCATTCATATGCATCATTTCCTTTGCATTCAAGCTAATATACATTACACTAACAGTAAGGCAAATTACATGATACAAAAGAGTCCACGTAAGCATGTTGACCTCCATACATGTGATGCAATCAACTCGAGTGAGTATGACAAGAAAAACATTCGACAAATGTGACATCACATAATATAGGTCAAAATGGCTCAACGTTGTAAAAACTACTCAAATTTCATCCGTTTACAAAATGGAGTGCATTGACATGTCTAAAACGACAAATTTATCTAAGAAAAACTATTCTCACGCAACTCGATCAAGTGACTATGAAAACGATGATCTACGAGCCCGATGTTGCGCAAAATCGCCCGAATGTCATCTATTCGCTAAACAAATTGCATTGTAGTGTTCGAAAAATAAAGAACATTCAAGAGGGAACTTTCACGATCAAATCAAATGAATGATGTTGAAAACAACTAACTTCAGATGCGATGTTGCGCGAAGTCGCCCATAGATCACATATTTGCAAAACATACTTTTGCTGTTGCGTTTGAAATGTCAATATTACTTGGAAAAGACACCCATATTGTATGGGTTATCATGCGAAAAAAAAAAGTTGTGTGCGAAGTGATAGCACACAGACCGAGATGACAAATGAATTTAATTCCAAGCCATTTGAAAGTCATCATACATTAAAACCATAATTACCTGATCATGAAATCAAATTAATTCATAGAGAAAATTTTGATGTATTTGATTAATGATCTTGTTCTTAAAATCATGGTATTAGTCTAAATGATGTTAATAAACATGAATTTTTATCGTACATTTAAAATTTATAACATTGAAATATAAATGGGTAGAGAATAGTGATTATATTCCAAGGATGTGTGCACACCAATAAATAGGTGAGACAATGGGAGTGGACTATTGTCAATTTGCATGAAAAAAAGTTCATTCTCTATGAAATTATCTTTTATGCTATTATGTTCAAATAAGATGAAGATCATAGTTGTTAATCAACAATATAAAAAATAAGTTGATAATCTAATTCATCACTTTTTTAAAAAAGATTGAACATTAATCAAGCTTAATGAAAAATAACAGCTCATAATGCCCTTCACTAGAAATAATTTAAAATTAAATCCAGTGAAAATAAATATGCTAAATTTTTTTGGATTAATTTGAATAAGTAATGAATAATTCATCTTACCATCTAGATTCTCCATTAGGGTGTTATGTTTACATGTTTGATGCATACCTGAATTTCATGAAGCTGACATCCTACAATTTTTCATGATGTTGATTAAGATAACAAAAGATGAATGATTTTGATTCTACAATTTGATGTAGCATGAATGAGAATAGATAAAATAAGATTGAACGAAAAATTAACAATATCCATATAAAAATACATTCTCTCTTTTAAGCTTGAAGCATTATATCTTTCTCCTTCAATGCTATATAGATATTGGAATATATCGAGCTCTTATAAAGTCAAACATAATTAAACTGGATCTTGCTTTTGTTCTACTCTTTTAGTGAACAGTTGAAATTTTTTGTTAAATATTAACTTGTTTAATAATCAAATAAGTCTAACCCAAGCAACTTTTTTTCACTGAGCATAGCGAAGTTATTGAGCCAAGCATGGACTTTTTTGGCATCCCAGCTTTACCATTCATTAAATTATGATTGATTAAGGACCATAAATTCATAAAATTGATAACATTTTATCAATGAATTCTCCTATTGCAAATTAACAATAATGGGCTTAATATTATATTTTATGGTGTTATCGGCAAACATTAAATCTTGTAGATAACAAACATTTTTCATTTATACAAGTTGCAGCAAACACCGAAAGCAAATACTAAGGATCATAGAAGTTGAAAATTGACCTGAAGTTGACCATGGTTTCTCGAGAAGAATTTTGTAGTAGGCATTATCGAACACATTAGGATTTCCAAAGCCTTTGCTTCCTAGCGTATGAGCTCCAGATAATGCAACAAGTTCTTGGGTCCTGCAAACATGAGAAGTCTCATCTTCTAACCAATACCATGCTAGCCAGGAAAGTAACAGCATTCTAATTTCTTCTGGAAATCAATTCTGTTATTTGAGCTGTACTATTCAGAGTCATAAAAGAAAAGTACAAGGGAAAT
The DNA here is from genome assembly GCF_001605985.2 of Dendrobium catenatum. Classification (NCBI taxonomy): domain Eukaryota; kingdom Viridiplantae; phylum Streptophyta; class Magnoliopsida; order Asparagales; family Orchidaceae; genus Dendrobium; species Dendrobium catenatum. The sequence goes on along the minus strand of NW_021319518.1, from coordinate 9,269,174 downwards.
AATCAAGGAGAAATCAATAGGAATAAATTAGGGAACTTTCATGAGAAAAAAACTATATTATGACAGAATCTACTATATAAAGCACCCTCTTGCTTAGAAAAAAAAAAGCAAATCAAGCACAGCATTTCATAGGTGACTATGATGGTGCATCAAATATTAATGACATGGAGCTTTATGTTGGTGGTGCAGTGCACTGCATTATCTCCACCATAAGAAGAATTCTCCTTTGAGGAGTGCTCTATAGGATTAGGAATGAGAATGGTTAATTAACAAGTTCTGCATCAAAAGATGTAAAATTTAAAGCATAAACATGGATCCATTCCAACAATTTTGTACTCATTGAAGTGGAGCATGCATGCAAGTTGAAATCAAATAGCTACTTCGCTCCATTAATCACATTTGACGACAAAATCATCTAATTGGCAAGTACTACTAGTGAGCCTGGCTAGTACCTGGACACTTATAACTGATTTCACATGGACTCTCAAAATATCATTAAAAGAAAAGAAGATGAAGCTTCATAGAAATGTGAGAGCGATGTTGCTCTTAGTCCTAGAAGATAATTAAATTGTATCAATAATCCTTTTTGTCAATGAGAGAAAATAAGTATAATATCTAATCACCAAAAAATTAATTTAGAAGTTCTCACTTGATTTTCTTAGAAGACTGCTTAATCTATTGTATCTCTCTCAAGCAATGTCCAATTTCACACTAGACATTTTCTCACCCAACCAATGAACCTATTCCATAAATCTATTACAATTCAAATTAGAATTTTAAAATAATAATAAAGTCTGCCACAATCTCTATTAGCTGTCCTTACTATAGGTAAACTGTAAGACCAAAATATTGTTCCATCTCTATTAGCTATTGTAATATTTCGATTTGACTGTGTCGGTTCCATCAGTAGATGGGAAGACAAAATCTAAGGGTTTTGAACCAATTTTCAAACCGGGTCGGGTTCGAGTCAGGTCAAAATCGGGTTGGACTCGAACCCAGCCTGTGACCCGATTTTGCAGCCCTAGACATCGATGTCCGATGCCCATTATATAATCATGACGTCCAACTCTCGACAGCATTGTCCTCTCCCATCTCAATGCATGACATGACATCCACACCAGACTCTCGACATCCTATTATTAATTATTTTAAGCAAAGATCCTAGTTAAATGACTTGTTATTTCCCAATTATTCTTAATATTCTATTTATTTGATTTATATACACTATTTTTAAAATATTAAAATTATAATGTCATGGCTAACTCGTATGTGTGTCATATATTTTCAATAATTGATGTGTCCTGTGTGGTATCATGCCATGTCGTGTTCGTGTCGCCGTGTCCGTGTCTGTGCATCATAGTATTCAATGAAGTTATTCCATTTCATGTGTGAAAGCAAGCATGTATATTGTTCAAAATTTTGTTGTGTTACTTTAATTTAGAAACATTATATGCTCAATAAGTTGTGTAATAACACACCTATAATACATGATCAATTACTAGACAACAACTGCTATAATGCTTGTATCAGTTATAAAATATGATTTGAGTATTATTTATGCATAATATATAATACATGATCACTTACAAAAATCAATTTTAAAATACAATTATTATTCAATAAAGTTATTTGATTTCATTCATGAAAGCAAGCATGCATATTGTTCAAAGTTTATTATTTTACTGTAATTTAGAAATATGATGTACTCATTGAGTTGTGTAATAACTCACCCTATCATTGCACAAATATACAAAAGTATCATCTGAAGAAAATTTAAATAAGTGCAAGATGAGCAAACCTACATCATAGACATGACACTCCGAGAGAGAAATATTTACTTAAATTAATTATAGGTTTTTTCTTTAAAATACGTTTGAGGTTTTATTGACTTTAACTGATTGTTAGAAATAGTTTATCATTACTAAAGTAAGAGAACGGAATTTTAAATAACCGTCTAATTGTCTAGTTCTGACTTATTAATTCAAGCCTTCAAACCGGATCATGGCAGCTATCATTTTTTGTAATAAAATCAAAGAAGTTAACCTCTGCTAAGATTCCCCTCTCATAACTCCTTCCAAGCCAACTCAACTTCCACGGATTTTACAACTACTTTAACCTCTTCTTTTCTTCTATATAACCCAGAAACTCCTCCAACTACAACATAAATCCCTACATAATGAAGGTAAGATACTATACAGGATGTTGATGGAGGTCCGAGCAGGTTAGAAGAAGGATGGGCACCAGCCCATCTATGGCCTCACCACTAAAAAGGTCTCAGCCTCTCTACAGACAAACCGTGCCATAGCCATTGCTAGAAAAGAAGCCTTGACAGAGTTCATTGTTGCAACTTTCTCTTGGTTTTACCAATTTCTCTGATCATCGATGCTCCAAAAACCCTCCATGAGAGTTGAAGCTCAAACGTTTAAATATGGTTGATAAGACATGTTTCACTATTGTGGCACTACAGTTCAGCTACATGTTAGTTACCAACTACGATTATAACTTACAGCTTAAATCAATAAATTTCAACAAAAGTACTAGTTCTGTATAATTCTATGAATAACTCAAATAGACAAATTTTAAGGAACAGAACCAACATGCATCCACATGCCAATGAATAGCCAATGAGCTATAGTAGAGAAAAAGTGGCTGGGAAATAATATTCTAGAATGTATTTATACACAAAACTACAAAAGTAGATAAGGAAATAATTAATTACAATAACCCAAAAGGAAAAAAAATCCTAATAATGTTATCCGCCCCTTCCTTGCCTGTCGTTGGATCCAATTATGCAAGCCAAGTGATGTCAAATGAGCAATTCAATGCTTCATTTCTTTCTTTCTTGATTGTGAATTCATGGGAGGGGCATTTCCTTGTAAATAATGGATCCGTGAACCCTCTGTTTCCTTTCTAACATTTGCTGGCACATCCTCTTGTTCTGTAATTTGACTAATAAATTTATTCTTCTTATTTGATACTAATATTATTTTGAAAATTAAAAACATGTCAAATAAATGAATGAGTATGTTGGTTCCTATTTTATAAATAAAGGTGATGCACAAGAGTGTGCAAATTATAAAGAAATTAAGTTAATGTGTCTTACATTAAAATTATGGGAGATTAATTGAGCATAGGCTATGATGTGGCACTAATGTTTTTCAAAATTAGTTTGGATTCATGCCGGGTAGGTCTACCATGAAAGTTATACATTTGTTAAGAGGTTTGATGAAGAAGTATAGAGAGACTAAGAAAGACATACATATTATATTTGTTGATTTAGATAAAGCATATAATAAAGTTTCAAGAGAAGTACCCTAGGGAGTTCTAGAAAAGAAAGGAGTTAATAATATCTATACTACTATTATAAAAGGGGCTTGAGTTTCCACCCCCATCAAATCTTGACCATTCATTTTATTTATAATGGAATTATCTTGTCCATTCATTGTATTATAAATAATTAATTACTTAAAAAAATAATAATTATACAATTTAATGCAACAATTGGCCCTTCATTTCATTCATTTAATTGCATGACATTTTTTTTCATTTAATTCTCCTCAATTG
>NW_021319518.1:9236350-9265510 GCF_001605985.2 Dendrobium catenatum | reverse complement strand
TCCAATCAATGCTAGGGTTATGCACAAGGAGTGAGAATCAAACGAAAAAGGTTAGGTATAAGTGATATTAAGGGAGAATCATGGTAGAATATTTGCAAATTTCAGTAAAAAAAAAGTAAAAAAAACATAAATTTGTTAAAGAAAATTAAGGGGGATACGAAGGTTACAGCGAAGACGGGAGAATGCTGAGACCCCTACAAAATGTTGGCTGTCGCTGAAGCCATACGGTGCTCATCGCCTCCTTGGTCCTAATTTTTAGTTTGCTTAAAAATGTTTTTTTTTTTTTTTCCTTTTTTTTAGAATGATGTGGGAATAAATTTTATGGGTGACCATTATGATAGGATCCAGATCACCAATCTTAAGTGATGCCCTCATGTTTTTTTTTTTAATATCAAAAATAAAATTTTATTTCAAACACTAAAAGGAAGTTACAGAAAAATCGAACAAAGGATCAAACCAAAATTACAAAGCAATAATCATCAAAAAAGAAACAATAAAAGATGGGAGGGCAAAAACTAGCCGAGCTCAGTCATTGGCAAGAAATTATCTGCACCAAGGTCCATCCAGAGGATGAAATAAGTAACAACCGACACAGCGTTAAAGGGCCAATCAAAATCTCATAATCCATATAAAGGCCACCAAAGAGCAAGAGCAAGCACCACTAGTGGTTGCCAACAAGCCATAGTCAATCAAGTGAGCATAGAAAGTTGCCACATTATTGTTCGGACAACAAAACACAAACCAAAGATAGAAGCCAACTCAAATGAAGCAGATCTTAACATGGTAAATAAGACCAAATCCAAAGAGAAAATCATTTGTTTTTAGATTTACGACGTCTATTTTTACCACTCAAATTTGAGAAATCATCATTAGCAATTTGGAGAATACTTAAATCATAATTATCCCGAGAATCCAATTATTTCACATTAATTTCTCCCCCGTTATCATAAGAATTATCATCATCTAACCAATCATCATGCATCTCCTCATGATCCCTCGATTGACATGCTAGATGAATTAATAAAGCATCACTGGACATAATAAAAATCGACACATCAATAGAACAAGCCTCAACAACATGATCAAAACCATCAGTATAAGAATAAGAAAAATGAGAGAGATCAGCCAGAGCATTACCAATCTCACTCCAAACAATGGGCACTAGCTCACTCACATGTGGAACAACCGCTCAGTCACCAAGCGCAGCATCAAGCTCGCCCACAGGTGAAACAACCCCATTGTCCCCACGCACCTGTCAGATAGGAACATAAAAAATAGTAGCTCCACCATCACAGACATCACAAACCATAGCTCCACCATCAACGTTAGAGTCAGGAGTACCAATAGAACAAGCCTTAGCAACACCAACATCAGCTGTTGGGGAGTCGATGCCCTCATGATGTTACTATCAATGTCAGCATATAATTAGGGCTTCAATTGACTTACAAAATAAAGTTAAGTGAGCTCATGTGTGTAACTCATTGGTAGACACGAAGACATTCCTCTCGGTGGCTCACGTTCGAAGCCCCTAAACACAAAAAAAGGTTAATTTTGTAAAAAGATAAAAATGCAAGCCTCATCTCATTTTTTTATCATTGGGTCAGCTCATTCCTTGATGCAACATAGGAATCCATTCTTAAGCATGTGCATGATGGTTTTTGCCTAAAAATTAAGTTGAAATAACAGAGGATTGGACTTGTACTCCTCAATGACATTGATTGAAGGAGAATAAAAGTGGGATCTTATGGGATAGAATGATATTATATGTTTATGGCACTGTCTGGTGGTTATTGAATTGGTTGAATGGGATAAATGGTTGGCCAAAGCTTAATTTAAAGTGATTGAGAGGTCGTTTGAGAAATGAAAGGGGAAAAATGAAAAAAAAAATTAAAGATAAATGAAAGATCTCACCAAAGACATTTTAAAAATAGGATCTGCCACCAAGCTACTTCGAAGACTTGCAAATAATTGTTAATCCTTCAAGGATCTATCATTTTTACATAACATTTGAATATATAACGAATTACATAACATGGAATTTAAAAAGCCTACACAAAGCAAGCAGTGGCCGACTATGTCAATTATGTAAGGATTTAGACCCACTTTTCATTATGATATTTGAAAAAAAAAAATACTAGGACGTTCAACCATCAACTATTTAGAAGGAGAGTTTTAGACAAAATAAGCATATTAGGAATTCCAACAAGGGAAGGTTGAGCAATGCAAATTTGGAAGGAGAGTTTTCACTTAATTTAACACATATGGAACATACTTAAGTAGATGAGATTGAAGGAGTATTTTTATAATACTTTTATATAATATTATTAGCCTTCTATATATATAATAAGTATATGTGTCTCACCCTAATATCTAAATTGGAAGAATTAACTTTTTTATATTTACTTTTACAATCATTAAATCATTTCAAACACTCAATCTATCGATCATTAAACCAGAACATGCATGCAATTTCATAGAGAAAAAAAAAAAAAAAGAAACATCATTTCATTTATATGTATTCAATGTGTATAACTAATATAAGCCCAAAATGATACATATACATTAGTTATGGCATACAATAAACTAGCTCATCTTGATGAACTCATGACTATAAAATAGAAAGACTACTAGAAGCTAGAACCCAGCTAGCTCATTCTCCTGCTTCCTTACCTTTCCCTAAATAATATGTAAAAAATCACATAATGAGTACTATAGCTAGCAAGTTATCAGTATATACAATTGAAGTCAATACATATCATATACACAATCATATTTGTAGCATATTTAATAACTTAGTGGTCTTTCAATTTCACATCAATTTATTATATATCAATTTAGTATTTAAAATCAGTGGTCAAGAGTAGTCAATATTGTCTATCATATCATATTAATCAATAGTTATCGCTCTTATACCTATTATCCGATGTTATCAAATGTTTTTTGGATTTTTGGCACACATATCAATGTCATATTATTTATTTATCAATTCTGTCAATGTATGCATGTATCAATGTAGGATTCATCAATATATGACATCTAGCTTTAATATGGTATTTTCATCTATCATTCCACCCTAATTATCCCCCAGCTAGTCATCAATCTTTAATCTAACCCCAATTATCGATCAATTGATCATCGATATTTATCTTATCATCCTTATTTATTATTTTAAGTCAATTCACATATGACTTTCTATAATCAATTCTTACAATTCACATATAACTTTCTATAATCATTTAAGAATTGTCACCCTTAATCAGTCAGTATAATTTTGGTAAATCAATTACACACTACAATCAGGATTACACTACCGACATTTTATTTAAAGGAAAGTCTATCAATCCACCATCATGTACATTATATTATGTTTTAACAGTCAACTCATATTAATCATATTATTAACAGTCATTTTTATTTGCTTATATACAAATGTCACATTCCCTTGTAGCAATAATATCATTTCATCTATAAATGCAATGATGTATAAAATACTAAAATATTTATAAAATATGCAATATTTTTAGAAATAATATTTAGGATGCAACAACACATAATGAATTCATAATTACTGTAGAACAGAGGCTTCATTAATGCCACCGTGATAGTTTTTGGCAACAATGTGCTCTCAAGCTTAGTACCGCAGTGCTACCAAGCATAGTGCTGAAGTGCTCTAATTCATACGTAAATTCAAATATTTCATTTTAGGATACTTTACATATTTTTTGTTGTTACAACATGTGCCTGAATGATGCATACAATTATATCTTTACAAGAGGTGTATTAAGGTGGATTATCTCGGTAGCGAGTGAAAGAGATGATATACTCATATACATATATATATAGAATTAAATTAGCCCCTTGACTTTCATGAAGATGATTAAGAAAATGATGCCCAATTTAAAAAAAAAAAAAAAAGCTTCTAGTTTCCAATAAATTTTTTGGCCAAATTCATCCATGGATTCTCTACCTTAGATTCTGCATATTTTAAGCCAATTCAGTTCAAAAATCTGATAGTAATCCTGGAAAATGAAATATCTGAAGATGATGATGCTGTTATATCTTTCTTGTAGATTTTTTTTTAAATACGTTTGAGGTTTGTTTTCTGCTAGTTTTTTTTTTTCAACAGAAAATATTTTCTTAGGAGCTTTTTTCTGCACCTTGAAAACAGTCGGAAATTCATTTGAATGTTAATTTATCAATGAATTTAGGTGTTTTTTTGACAAAAAATTTCACTGAAATTTTTTCGTCTCTTTTCCTACAGTGCTTCATTTGACAATGATTATTTGAAGAATTTTCCGAAGGATTTAAAACTCCAAAAATCTCACAAATGTTTTGATGATGGTGGCAATTAGGAGAATTTCCAATGGATTTCGGATTCTTCAGAAACTATAATTGTTTGTTAGTATTCTTTAATAGGAAGTGTAAATCAAACCAGAATGATTGAATCATTAAATTGATTAGAACAATATAAATACACGAAGAACTAAATTTACACATTTGCTTCATCAGAAGAAGATACAAAAGAATCAAAAAAAGAAATAAATTTTCCATCACAAAGTTTAATGATTAGTGAATAAGATAAGTAACAAGAAGGGCGACGAGCATGAGAGCATAAGCAATTCCCTGATCTATCATCTTCCCATCATTGCTTATCGGCGGCGGTGCAACAGTAGGGGAAGGCGCCATGCTCTGACCATAGGAGAGCTCTATAAGCCCAGACAAAAAGAAGGCGAGGAAGATCAGAGCAGAAGCTTTGATGGAACTCATCTTTCAGTACTTCAGAAATAATTCTGTATCCACTGGATTATGTAAGAGGCCGTAAAAAGACTGAAACTTTAGCTTTTGTAGAGAAGGGAAGAAATTAAGAGTAGAAATAGATGTGAGGAGATGAAGTTATGAAGCTGTTCTTATATAGGATGTGAGAGCTCCATAGATAGATGTTGGAACTCGATATCTCTACTTAATTGAAAGCGGAATTGACATAGACAAACACGCGTTCTTTTAGGACTTGGTAATAAAACGCGGCAAATAATTTATAAATTTGGAGCAAGTGAAGTGTAGGCTAATTAGAAGTTTCTTGACGCTTTCCTATAAACAAACAATTTAGCTTCAGGAGATGGTTTAGTTTCAAGTAAAATTATTATAAAAAAATATATAGTTTTAACATACTATGTATTAAATAATATTTTTATCACATTTATTTTATTAAATCCAAAGTAAAAAAAAAACTATTTACTCTATAATTTTTTTTTATATAACCGGTTAGTTCTTTCCAAGCTGGATTGATTCAACAATTCACCAGTTGAAACGTCGGTTTTTTCGGTTCAATTCAATTCCACGCGAAGCCGGTTTTATAAGCTGGATCGAATTGACTCACAATTGAACTGACCGGTCTGATTCGATTTTCAAAATAGTACGTGCTATTTAGTCATAGTTTGTAAAATAAGAGAATTATATAAAAAAAAATTCACAAAGAGGACAATGCTTCACACACCCTTATATTTATAAGTCATTTTTTATCTAAAAAAAATTATTGTTTGAAAAAATCAACATATTAAATAACTAAAATTGTATTGAAAGAGGGTCTTAATTATGAATGTAGAACTTTATTGATGGACTATTTCTAAATTATAGTCATGCTTAAACACACAACTTACTAATAAACAAGAGATCATTGTCGAATTTTTAATTACTTATAAATTTTTTTCATTCATGAACTTAGTGTCTCCTTTCTCACAATACAAATTATGGTTGAAGGTTGTGTGCAGGACTTTAAATGACTCAAACTGACTTGTGAGTTAGTTCGAGCTTGGTTCTATAAAGGGCTTGTGAGCAGAGCTCATTGAGGTAACAACCAAGCTGTTTGAGTTAGTCTCGACTCAACTTGTTATAATCAGCTTGTTTAAAAATAATTACTATAAAGTCTACTTAAAATAGATTAGAATTCATAAGTTTAAGAATAAAGCTTTTTAAAAAAAAATTAAAAATTATATCTCATTTTATTATATCAGGTGATTTTTTGTCATTTATCTTCTAATTGTTCATTTTGATTGAATTGTAATCATTTTTTTCTTTCAATATAAAAGATAGGGGTGTCAATTCGGGTCAACGGGACAGGTTTTGTACAAACCGGACTTGACCAGGGCATAAATAGGTTGACCCGAACCTGTCCCGTTTAGCTAAATGGGCCAGGATTTCTAACCTGAATCTGACCTACGCGGGTTGTTAAGTTGACCTGACCTGACTCACTGACTTGTTTGAATAAAAAACAGGTGAGTGTTCGAGGTTTTGACCGATTGACGGGTTGAGCAGTTCAGCTGAGGGGCGTGGGTGAGTCGGCGAGACCAACACGGGGCGAGGGCCGGCTGGCCGCGACTTGCAAGGGGCGAGGCGCCGAGGCCGTGAGGGCTTGACTGCGGTTCACAGGTGTGAAGGGCCAGTGACAGCGAGGTTCCGAGGCTAGGGCCACAACTCTGGAGGGCTTGACCGGGCGAGGCCAACGCCAGCGCCATCATGCCAAGCTACCGACGGGGTCGAGCACTGAACTCGAACGAGTCGAGCTGCGAAGGGAAAGAGCCGAACACATTAATGGCTTACATGGACGATTCGAGCTGCAGCTACCGTGAAGGAGAAGGGCAATGGAAGCAGCTGGGGGAGAAAAACAAAACATAAAGGATTTCTGGAAAAGATTTTTAGGGAATAGCTTATGATATCAAGTAATACTGTACGCATTAATATTATTCTGACTATGTAGGAGACGAGCTGGAACATCTGCTGGCCCTTGCTCGCCTATGTATTATGGATTTTTCTTTGAAACTATGTTCGAGTGTAGATTTTTGATAATTTCTTTCATTGTAAAGCATTAACGGTGGGGCTTTTTCCAGTGGACTGAAAACCTTCAGAAACATTCTGAGAAGTTAATTTACTGACGGATTTAGATGGATTTCTGACACCGGAGTGTCCCCTGTTTCAGCTCCAGCGCCTCCTCTGTTTCTTTTGAGTATTTTGTTATGTTGTTTTTCCTGTTTTCATATTCATTTGTTCCCTATTATTTTCGCCTGTTGCTTTTCCTGTAGCTGACTTAGTTCAGTGGCTTTAAAGCCTAATTCGAATAAAGGCGGGACAGATTTTTGGAGCGAGAAAAACAAAACCCTGTTCATTCTTGATGAACTTTCTGTATCCTGTAGGAGTACAGGTGGTGATCGGAGTTCGACGGCGAAGTAGTTATCTTCCGTGGAGCTCGCAGGAGGAGGTAAGACTTGCTTCCATCTCCTAATCGCAGGTTGTTGCTGTCGTCGCTGTCACAGCCGGCGTCAATTTCCAATAGTTTTTTCCCGTGGGAAAAATCTCACTACAAATAAATATGACTTTCGCAGCACATTTTTTTACCTATAGCAGCTGTTTAAACTGCTGCAAATAAATTTTTTTGCAGCCATTTAAATCCGCTGCACATCCGCCGCATTTGCGTTCATTGGTAAGGCTTTAGCAGTGGTTTTAAAAGTGCTGCTGTTGAAAGGATATAGCAGCGGTTTAAAAGCGCTGCTGTATGGATGCTATTGCAGCGGTTTGGATTTAATTTATTGACGGATCTAGATGGATTTCCAATAGTTTTTTCTCGTAGGAAAAATATCTTTTTTCTCGTTATGCTTGAGGCAATGATAACAATTTGAAGGATTTTCCTAAGGATTCATATTCCTTCTCAAACACATAGAAATGAAGTACCAAGAGCACAGCTCCCTATTAAAGCTAGAAGGAACAAACACAAATAAAATCAATTTAAATGATTGGATCAATAAGATTTACATAAAAAATCTCCATGTTAATTAAGCCTTTACATCAGAAAAATATACCAAATAACCAAAGAATAATTAATTTTTTATGACAAAGTGAAGCGAGGTGACAATTAATGATCAGTGAATGAGATAAGTAACAAAAAGGGCAACGAGCATGAGAACATAAGCAATTCCCTGATGTATCATCTTGCCATCGCTGCTAATCGGCGGCGGCGCAACAGCTGGAGAAGGCGCCATGATCTGACCATATGAGAGCTCCATAAGTCCAGACAAAAAGAAGACAAGGAAGATCACAGCACTAGCTTTGATGGAACTCATCTTTTTAGTGCTTCAGAAAGCTTTGCAGCAAATAGAAAAACTGTTGAACTTTGGGGATGTGAGAAAGCAAAGTTATGAAGCTCTTCTTATATAGCTGTGAGAGCTTGAAGGATGGATGTTTGAATTCAAATAAGGCAACTGAACGCTGAGTTGCACGAGTCAAACTTAGTGTGCTAAATAATTTATGTATTTGGAACACCACTGTAGAAGAAAGTTTGACCAATGATTGCGGTAGAAATTGTACGCTGAGATGAATTAGTCAAACATCAACTGCGGGAGAAATTTTGGAATAAGTCAAATAGATTAAAAAATAGTTTGACTGATAATCAAATTAAATTATTAAAAATAACAGTTCTAACGAACTACCAAAATTTTTGCAATTACACGCAAAAAAAAATTTAAAATTATAATTTTACCATCGGACTATTTGTAAATGTCTGTTTTAGATGATTATAATTTTTTATAAAGATAATTATAAATGACTTATAGAGATTTTTTTTTTTAAAGTTGTTAAAGAAACAAGCTTTCTAATATAATTTTTTTTTGAAAGTAGCCAATAAATAGTAGCCAAATAAAAATCACAATTGTGATCTGAAAAGCAAAAGTTTAAAAAGGCTATCTCAAATAAAGCCTAAATTGAATTTAGACCTAAATAACTGGCAATGTCTGATTCAAGATTACTGGCCAGCATATTATTTGATTTAGTATATAAATAGTAATTGCTATGGGTGTCAATTATTGACCCGACCCGATAACCTGGTCTAAAAAATTTGAATTCGGGTCGACCCGTTTAACAAATGGGTTGGGATTGTGTTCAAACTTATGGCATGTTTAAAAAAATCGGGTTAAGTCTAGGTTAACTTGCTAACTCGAATTTGACTAGCTTTCAACTATGCACCCACGTTCCCGCATCCTCACCCGCATTGGCTCAGCTGTGATGTCTACACATGTAGCTTATACAATAGTTGCCCGCAACTCATGCTTGAGCCCAGCACCTTGGCTCACACTCCGCGCTTGCTCTCATGTCGTGCAGCTTTCGCTAGCTAGCACCTCACCCATGCTAACTAGTGTCGCACACCTCACACCTGAGCTCGCCCCAGTGGTTCATACTCTTGTTGGCATGCTGCCTTGCTCGTAACCTGAGTTAATGGGTTGGGTCGAGTCAAGCTGGTATCCTGGTGAGTCGGATCTGGGTCTGAATTCCTAAATTGTTTGCCTAACCAGGTCAGCGTCAAATTGGATTAGTTGAATGTTGGTTAGTTTCGGCTTGGATCCAAACCCAACCTAAAAACCCATTATGACATCCTTAATTATTGCCCTATCACCTTAGAATTTAGAAAGAGCATTAAGATTTCCTTACAATTATGAAAATTTCTCTCTATAAGTTTGTTCACGGTCCAACAAGGTTGAATTTTAATTGAAGATAGTTGGGGATTTATTTAAGGTATGTTTGAGATGACTGTAGCTTTTTATAAATATGGTTATAAAGCTATTGTAAAAAAAATAATTTTTTAAAAAGTTGTTGTAGAAAACAGTTTCCTAGCACAATTTTTTTTTTTTTGAAAATAATGAAAACACTATGGACACACAAAAACTATGAATAAAGGCCTAAAAGACAAAACAGTAAGAAAGTTATCCCAAATAAATGCTTTTTTCGGATAGCCTCCTTAAGGGATAATTTATAAGTTAAACATTTAAATTTTTTTAACAATTCTAAAAAGTAGTAAAAAAAAGTTGTTTAAGAGTGTAGATTTATATCAAAATATAAATCTCAAAACTCCACTAGAAATTTTTGTCCATAATACCCCTATATGTATCAAATTTAGATTATGCCAAATAAATTTATTATCTAGCTAGTTGGGCAGTTCCCTTTTTTTTCATTCAATTATTTAAAAAAAAAAAATCATGATTTGAACGCTTGCTTAGATTCTGCAAGGATAGAGGGAATTATTTCATAAAAATATAGCTATATATATGATACATATATATTAAATTTTTGGGGAGGGCATGTGCTCCCTCTTAAAAATCTGCCTTTGAAGTTTAATAACACTTCTTAGCCTACCAACATTTTAATCATTTCATCACAAAGTCCTCTACGCTAAAAATATAGAATGAACAAATCCATTTAGAATTAGTACAGCTCAATAAAAATTTGATTAGAACATTACATATATATATGAAGAACTTCATGATAAGTCTTCATATCAACTGCTTAATTTACACATCTCTTTCATCAAGACGAATCATGTTAGGGGGCGTTGCCTCCTTAGATCTCCGACATATCTGTGAAGCTTACAACGATCAAGAATATGAACAAATAGGAGTCGAGCTAAATTCTATATTTTTAGTTATAAGTTTGACTCCCTCGAAAATTAAGGATGGTTCCGCCCCTCTTAATGATCAATGAATAAGATAAGTAACAAGAAGGGCAATGAGCATGAGAGCATAAGCAATTCCCTGATCTATCATCTTCCCATCATTGCTGATCGGTGGCAGCGCAACAGCTGGGGAAGGCGCCATGATATGACCATATGAGAGCTGCATGAGCCCAGACAAGAAGAAGGGGAGGAAGATCATAGCCCAAGCTTTGAAGGAACTCATCTTTCAATGCTTAAGAGAATTAAGTTCTGCAGCCACTGGGAGAGGTAAAATGCTACAGAAAAATTATGGAACTTAGCTTTTGTAGAGAAGAGATGAATAAAGGAAAGAATTGGATGTGAAAGAGCAAAGGTCTGAAGCTTTCTTATATAGATTTGAGAGCTCAATGAAGAAGATGTTGGAACTCGATCCCTACAGGCAATTAAATTAAATTATTGCTGAGTTGACTTGGACAAAGAAGCATTCTTTTATGACTCGGTAAAAGAATGGGCTGAATAATTTATTAATTTTTAAATTCTTGAAAAGCCTGACCAAATTTGACCCTTTAATAGCTTCACTCTATAGTATTTAACACAATTAAAAAATATATAAGTCTAACACTGTAATAAAATTTTAAATTTATTGAAAGCTATGAATTAAATATTATTTTTATGACAAAAAAATTGTTATAAATATTTTCTTATTTAAAAATTGGTTTTTTTTTGGAAGAAAATCAAGAAATCAAATAGAAAAAAAAAGATCTTAATGAAGGTGGAATTTTGTGGTTTGACTATTCCTAGTAATAAAAAACAGTTAATGAAGCCTCCAGGTTTGATTTTACCCAAAAAAAAAAAAAAGCCTCCAGGTTTGAAAGAAAGTTGACAGGTCTGCATTTATTTTATTTATTTTGTTTTAGAAATTCAACTTGTTATAGTCGTGTTGTTATTTATTTATTTATTTTTTCCTTTTTTAATTAAGTTAGATTTTAATAACTTGTGTTCGTTATTTATTTATTTAGAAGAAATGCATGTATTAAATCAATGGGTTATGATGTGAATATGTATGATTACATTATGAGATGAGATGGTGCCCAAATTTAGAAAAAAATTGTTTCATAATTCTGACAAATTTTTATAGGATCTTTGATTAAAATTAAAGTAATGAATAGCCGGTGGAATTCATATGCTAATGACTAAACCTTTATTTTTGTTTTCAATAGTTTTGATTTCTATGGATTTTATCTTTCATGAATCTGTCAAAAATATATTATCTCATAATTTCAAAAGCTTTCATAATGTAACTTTTGATATGCTATCGATTTAAATATTTTATATGATTTTATTGCATTTTTATCAGATTAATATTTGTGTATGAATTTATATGTAAAAAGAGTAGGAAAATGCATAATGAAAACATGTTGAAATGTAATGTACTGTGATTTTGATGTGCATGATAATACTAAAATAATTGATGTGATTGGTATATAATGAAATGTAATACTAAAAGTAATATGATACGAATAATAACAAGATGAATATGATAAGGTAGAATATTTGGCATATGTGTATAAAATTGAGAAGCCGAAATACTGATATGAAACACCATAAGGAGTATTGAAATAATGTATTGATTAATATCATATATATGATATAATAACCTCATATGATACCTTTGAGATGAGAATAATTAGAAGCTGAAGATCAATAAGGTAGTTATAAGTGCATGAGCTATATCAAGATACTTTTAAGATCAAAATACTCTCATATGAATATCTAATAGATGATAAGAGTATTGATAGTACTGAAATATAACATATAATATTGATATATGATAGTAATACCGATACAACTTATTAACTGATATAGTTGATCGAATGATAATATATATAAATTATAAAATTAGTTGATTGAATAAGACTGATTAAATAATAAAGATTCATTGACTAATTGATTAAATAATAAAGATTAGTTTATGATCAAAATTGATAATGAAGATTACCAATATAGTTGACAGATTGAGATGTGATATATAATAGACTGTTAAATTGATACAGATGATCGGTACAAATAACATATATTAATTTATATTTTTTCTTACATGCTTGACAACATACTTTTTATCTTTTCATGTTTGATTTCAGTTGTAAGACTTTAGTGACTTACTGGACTATGTGCTCATTATGTGATTTTTACGTGATTTCAGGTAAGGGTAAGGAGCTTGCAGAGTGAGACTAACCAGTAGGTGATAATTTAGATTTTATTTCCCTCTCTTTAGTTTTGTCTTTTATTTTGTAGCTTGTTTTGTCTATTATATATATTATTTTAGAAACTTAACTGAAATATAAATATTCAATGAATAGTAATTTAATTATATTTTCCCTTTATATTGAATTTTGTGAGCTCTAATTGATGTTTAGAAAAAAAAAAAAAAATATATATATATATATATGCAATTCTTCCAACTTAGATTCTGGGGTGTGACAAGAAGTGCCATGAAAAATTCATTGTTGAATTGCCTGCTATTCTTATAATCTTTCTCGATATTGTGAGGCGTCAGTTGTATTTGTTCGATCGTATTTGGCTAGATATTTAGCTCAAGATTGACTAATTTTTATAAACTAGTGTATTTTACAAGGAAAATATGAGTAACTTATTTAATCATATTCTTCTCGATAATAGCTTGAGTTTGTTTATATACATATAAAAATCTTCATATAAATGTATGCTTGGATGCAATATTGAAAAATCATTTCATGATTCGTCTGATTTGAGAGATACAACAACAACAATAATAACATCAAGCCTCTTTGTCCCACTACGTGGGCTACATAAATCATTTTTCATGATTCGCCTGATTTGAGAGATAAGTGAATCTTATTTTCAAGACATGGGTATGATAAGAGCTAATAGAACCTCAGCACGATTGCGAGGACTTTGAAACCACAACTATTTATCGGTGCGAACAAATGAGTGCACAACATCTAACTATTCATAAATAAGAAAAATAGGTTGGGCACAAACACTTGCCCTAATATCTGACCTACATTAAACAAAGCTCAAAACATGTTTGAACAAATTCAACTTACCCTAAGTCAAACTAACCCAACTTTGATTTTAAATAAATAATTATCATATTTTTGTTTTCTTAAATAGACCAAGTCTATAGATAAACTTCAAAGTCGATCTTTTTCATTTATCCTATTCTGTCATGCCAGTCAAATTTAATGAATACTTAGGCTTCATTTGAGACTGTTTTTTATTATTGCTTTTTCATTGTTTTCATTGAATTGTTTTGCAAGAACGTTAAAGCAGTAAAAAAGTCATCCCAAACTAAGGCTTCGTTTGGTACGACTTTCTTCTTGCTTTTTAAAACATTTTTTTAGTATTTTTTTTTAATTTAAAATTTTTATAATAAAAAATTCTTTTAAAAAGCTACACGAAAGTTGTCTCAAACCAAATCTAAGCCTTAGCTGATACGCTAATTTCAACATTTCTTTCAAATTTGGAGGCTTCAGGTCAGAGTTATATATATAGCCAAAAAAAATATTTAATACGTAGTCTTCAATAACGTGTAATTACAACCATCTTCTTTCAATAATTTAGCTTAAAGGTTTTTTTGTCTGTTTGTTGGAAAACACTACGAACTTGATTATTTAACACGTTTTGTTACCGAGTCTTCAAAGAACCAACTACTCGTCTATCATCCTATATAAGAAGAGCTTCATAACTCGGCTTTCTCACATCCAAAACTTCTCTTCTCTACAAACGCTAAGCTCCGACGATCCATAGTTTTTCTATAGTCTCTTATGAGCCCAGTTGATACAGAATATTTTCTGAAGTACTGAAAGATGAGTTCCATCAAAGCTGGTGCTGTCATCTTCCTTGTCTTCTTTTTGTCCGGGCTTATGGAGCTCTCATATGGTCAGATCATGGCGCCTTCACCAGCTGTTGCGCCGCCACCGATAAGCAATGATGGGAAGATGATAGATCAGGGAATTGCTTATGCTCTCATGCTCATCGCCCTTCTTGTTACTTATCTCATTCACTAATCATATCATTGAACTTTGTGAAGGAAAATTTATTTCTTTTTTTATTCTTTTGTATCTTCTTCTGATGAAGCAGATGTGTACATTAAGTTCTTCCTGTATTTGTATTGTTCTAATCAATTTGAATGATTCAGTCATTCTGGTTTGATTTACTCTTCTGTTATACGTGTTTGATCTTCATCCAGGAGAATATAAAAGGCAAACAGATCTTACAATTAATTATGGCTTCGAAATGAGTAAACTGTATAATATTCCTTAACAAACAATTATAGTTTCTGAAGAATCCGAAATCCATTGGAAATTCTCATAATTACCACCATCATCAAAACATTTGTGAGATTTTTGGAGTTTAAATCCTTCGGAAAATTCTTCAAATAATCATTGTCAAATGAAGCACTGTAGAAAAAGAGAGGAAAAAATTTCAGTGAAATTTTTTGTCAAAAAGACATCTAAATTCATTGATAAATTAACATTCAAATGAATTTCCGACTGCTTTCAAGGTGCAAAAAAAAGCTCATAAGAAAATATTTTCAGTTGAAAAAAAAAAAAAACTAGCAGAAAACAAACCTCAAACGTATTTTAAAAAAAATCTACAAGAAAGATATAACAGCATCATCATCTTCAGAGATTTCATTTGGCAGGATTACTCGCAGATTTTTGAGCTGAAATTTGCTTAAAATATGCAGAATCTAATAAGGTAGAGAATCCATGGATGAATTTGGCCATATGTTAGTTATTTTTACTGAGGTTGCAACAAAAAATTTATTGGAAACTAGAAGCAGTTTTTTTTTTTTTTAATTTGGGCATCATTTTCTTAATCATGGATGTCCACAATATCATTTTCTTAATTATATACAGATGCATCATATAAGTAAATAGAAAATAATCTAATTGAAACAATTTGAATTTACATTACAAAATATCAAACATTCTGATTTTTATTTAAATCAAAATATAAAAATAAATATAACTCAAAGCCGGATATATATATATATATACACACACAGTGAGAGACTTCAAAGATCATAATTAATAGTCCATTAACTCTTTATGAAATATCAAGTAATCCTAAAAAAATATATTAAATGATCATTTTGGTCCTCGACTATCTTAATTTGAGTTGATTTCTTTTTAAAGATTTGAAAGGCCAAAAATAATCAACAACAACAACAACAACAACAACATCAAGCCTTTATCCCACTACATGGGGTCGGCTACATGAATCCTTTTTCTCCATTGTGTTCTATTAAAAGTCAAATTCTCATTTAAACCTAATAAAGAAAGGTCATTCCTAATATTTTCTAACCAAGTCTTTTTAGGTCTACCCCTACCTTTCTTAACATAAGTCAAATCTAATACCTCTACTCTCCTAACCGGGTCATCGAAAGGCCGTCGTTTTATGTGACCAAACCATCTAAGGCGACTCTCTCTAATTTTATCTTCTACTGGAGCTACTCCAACCTTTTCACGTATATGCTCATTTCGTATCCTATCTCTAAGGGTAAAGCCACTCATCCACCTGAGCATTCTCATCTCTGCCACACTTAACTTAGTATTATGCTTCTCTTTTAATGGCCAACATTCGGCACCATAAAGCATTGCAGGCCTCACTACCATCTTATAGAATTTTCCTTTAAGTTTGAGGGGTACATTTCTATCACATAACAAGCCCGATGCATTCCTCCACTTCAACCATCCAACTTGAATTCTGCTGATAATATCCCCATCTATTTCACCATCACTTTGAACAATTGATCCAAGATATCTAAAACGTGTACTCTTATTAATGACTTGATCGCCCAAAGTCACAATCCCTTCAGTAGGTCTATTACTACTAAAATTACACTCCATATATTCCGTTTTAGATCTACTCAAGCGAAAACCTTTAGACTCTAAGGTTGACCTCCATAATTCAAGTTTACCCTCAACTCCCTCTCTAGTCTTATCAACAAGAAGAATAGTTTTAAAGTATGACACATTAACTTAATACCTCTATAATTCGCACAATCTTGTGCATCACCTTTATTCTTAAAAATAGGAATTAACATACTCATTCTCCACTCATCTAGCATCTTTTAATATAATTGGGGATTATATTGGTCCTTCATGAAAGTCAATGCCTAATTTGATATATCTTAGGTATGTCATCTCTCTAACTCGTTATTGAGATAATCCACCTTAGTACACCTCTCTATAAAGATATAATTGTATGCATCATTCAGGCACATGTTGTAATAGCACAAAATATGAAAAAGTTTTTTAAAATGAAATATTTGAATTTCTGTATGAACTAGAGTGCTTAGGCACTGTGCTTCGTAGGACTACGACACTAGGTTTGAGAGCATAACGTTGTCAAAAACTGTCGCTGCGGCATTAATGAAGCCCTGTTCTACAGCAATTATGAATTCAGCATGTGGTGTTGCAGCCTGAATATTATTTTCGAAAATATTGCATATTTTATAATTTTTCTTTTGGTATTTTATAAATCATTGCATTTATATATAGATGAAATGATATTATTGCTACAAGATGAATGTGAAATTTACATATAAGCAAAGAAGACTAATTGTTAACATTATAATTAATATGAGTTGATCATTAAACTTAATACCATGTACATTATAGTACATTGCATGCTAAAGTCATTTATTATCTAGAATAGAAAAAGAGTTTGAACTTTATTTTGATGGTGCACAAATTAACCTTTTAAAAAATATCATAAAACATTTTAATAGATATATGAAAATTTGATTCTTAATTAGACACTAGCCAAAAAAAAAAAAAAATCATGCAGTAAATCCCTTGTAGTAAGATAAAAGTTTGATGTGTTATTATATCTATAAATTTAAACCCTAAAATAATAGAGGAAAATATTTTTTATAAAAATATAGCTATAAAAAATTTATATAATATGTATCATAAAGTTTTGGGGAGGGCATGTGCTCCCTCTTAAATCTGCCTTTGAAGTTTAATAACATTTCTTAGTCTACCATCATCTTAATGATTTCATCACAAAGTCCTCTACGCTAAAAATAGAATAAACAAATCGATTTAGAATTAGTGGATCAATAAAATTTTGACTAGAATATTACATATATATGAATAACTTCAAGATAAGTCTTCACTTCAAATGCTTAATTTACAAATCTGTTTCATCAGATCGGATCCTGTCAGGGGGCGCTGCCTCTTGGATCCTCGACATATTCTCGAAGCGTACAATGATCAATGAAAAGGAGTTGAGCCAAATTATATACTTTTACTTATAAATTTGCCCCCTAAAAAGTAAGGCTGATTCGACCCATTAACGATCAATGAATAAGATATGTAACAAGAAGGGCGATGAGCATGAGAGCATAAGCAATTCCCTGATCTATCATCTTCCCATCACTACTAATCGGCGGCGGCGCAACAGCCGGTGAAGGCGCCATGATCTGACCATATGAGAGCTCCATAAGCCCGAACAAAAAGAAGGCGAGGAAGATCAGGGAAGCTTTGACGGAACTCATCTTTCAATGCTTAAGAGAATTAAGTTCTGCAGCCACTGGGAGAGATAAAATGCTACAGAAAAATTATGGAACTTAGCTTTTGTAGAGAAGAGATGAAATAAAGGAAAGAATTGGACGTGAAAGAGCAAAGTTCTGAAGCTTTCTTATATAGATTTGAGAGCTCAATGAAGAAGATGTTGGAACTCCATTCCTACTGGCAATTAAATTAAATTATTGCTGAGTTGACTTGGACAAAGAAGCATTCTTTTAAGACTTGGTAAAAGAATGGGCTGAATAATTTATTAATTTTTAAATTCTTGAAAAGCCTGACAAAGTTTGACCCTTTAATAGTTTCACTCTATAGTATTTAACACAATTATAACTCTTAACACTGTAATAAAATTTTAAATTTATTGAAAGCTATGAATTAAATATTATTTTTATGACAAAAAAATTGTTATAAATATTTTCTTATTAAAAATTGTTTTTTTTTTGAAGAAAATCAAGAAATCAAATAACTAATATGCAATGAAAAATGATCTTAATGAAGGTAGAATTTTGTGGTTTGACTATTCCTATTAATAAAAAACAGTTAATGAAGCCTCCAGGTTTGAAAGAAAGTTGACAGGTCTGCATTTATTTTATTTATTTTGTTTTAGAAATTCAACTTGTTATAGTCATGTTGTTATTTATTTATTTATTTATAAGAAATGTATGTATTTAATCAATGTGTTATGATGTGAATATGTATGATAACATTTTCATAGGAGATGGTGCCCAACTTCAGAAAAAATTGTTCCATAATTCTGATGGATATTTATCTGATCTTTGATAAAAATTAAGTAATGAATAGCCGGTGGAATTCATCTGCTAATGATTAAATTTTTATTTTTGTTTTCAATGATTTTGATTCCTATGATATTTATCTTTCATAAATATGCTAAAAGTGTATTATCTCTTTATTCATAAGTTTTCATCATGTAATTTTTGATATGCTATCGATATAAATAAATTTATATAATTTTATTGTAATTTTACCAATTAAATATTTGTGTAGGAATTTATATGTGAAATGAGTAGGAAAATGCATAATGAAAATATTTTGAAATGTAATTTATTAATTGTGATATTGCTGCAATGATACTAAAATAATTGATGCTATTGGTATATATTGAAATGTAATACTAATACTAATATGATAAAAATAATAACAAGATGAATACGATAAGCTAGAATATTTGGCATATGTGTATAAAATTGAGAAGAAGAAATACTGATATGAAACATCATAAGGTATATTAAAATATTGTATTGATTGATGTCCTATATATGATATAATAACCTCACATGATACCCTTAAGATGAGAGTTATAGGCAAATGAAGGTCAATACGGTAGTTATAAGTGCAGGAGCGAGATCAAGATACCCTTAAGATCAAAATGCTCTCATATGAATATCTAATACATGATAAGAGTACTGATAGCATTGAAATATGATATAAAATATTGATATATGATAATAATACTGATACAATCGATTTACTGATATAACTAATTGAATTATGATATATAATAAATGATAAAATTGATTGATTGAATAAGATTGATTAAATAATAAAGATATATTGACTAATTGATTAACTAATAAAGATTGATTTATGATCAAGATTGCTAATGAAGATAACCAATATAATTGACAGATTGAGATGTAATATATAACAGACTGATAAATTGATACATATGATCGGTACATATAACATATATTAATTTATAGATTTTCTTACATGCTTTAGAACATACTGTTTCTCTTTTCGTGCATTGATTTCAATTGTAAGATTCTAGTTGCTTATTGGACTATGAGCTCATTATGTGATTTTTATGTGATTTCTGGTAAGGGTAAGGATCTTAATTTCAGAGTGAGACTAATCAGTAGATGATAGTTTAGATTTTATTTCCCCCTTTGTAGTTTTGTATGTTATTTTGTGGTTTGTTGTTGGCTATTGTACAAATTATTTTAGGAACTTAATCAAAACAGAAATATTCAATGAATGGTAATATAATTATATTTTTTGTTTATATTGAATTCTATTAGCTCTGATTGATGTTTGTAAAAAAATAATAAAAATATAAGCAATTCTTTCAACTTAGATTCTGGGGCGTGACAAGAAGTGTCATGGAAAATTCATTGTTGAATTGCTTGCTATTCTTGTGATCTCTCCCGACAATGTGAGGTGTCAATTGTATTTGTTTGATTGTAATTGGTTGGATAATTAGCTCGAGATTGACAAATTTTTATAAACTCGTATATTTTACAAGGAAAATATGAGTAAACTTATATATTTAATCGTATTCTTCTCGATAATAACTTGATTATGTTTATATGTATAAAAATCTCTATATAAACGTTTGCTTGGATGCATTATTGAAAAATCAATTCAGGATTCATCTAATTCGAGAGATAAGTGAATCTGATTTTTAAGACATGGGTATGATAATAGCTAATAGAACTTCAGCAAGATTGCGAGGATTTTGAAACCACAACTATTTATCGTTGCAAACAAATCAGCGCACAACTTCCAACTATAATTTTTATCCGACAACAAGCAGGAAAAGAGTGAGTGAACTCATAAATAAGAAAAATAAGTTGGTAACAAACCCTTGAACTTTTATTTGGTCCGATCACCCGACGTAGCTCTACGTTTAGACGCCAGTAAAATAGTGCCACATGTTCTCACAATTTACCGCGCGGCCCAACAACCCCGACCCGAAACGGAGACGGGATTGCTATGTTCGCGTGTTGCTAGGTATTGCTCGGTATTGGTCGATTTTGCTCTGCAATAACGAGAAATACCATTTTGTGAAGAGCAATACCGAGCAATAACGAGAAAAACCAAGCAGTACCGAGCATACCGAGATTTTCTCGGTATTGCTCGGTACTGCTTGGTTTTTCTCGGTATTGCTCGGTATTGGTCTTCACAGAGCAATATTTTTTATTATTGCCAAGCAAAACCTAGCAATACCTAGAGCAATACGCGAACATAGCAATCCCGGGTCAAGTCGTCGGGCCGCACGACATTGAGTAAGACCACGTGACGACATATTATTGGCGTCCGAATGTAGAGCTACGTCAGGTCACCTGACCTAATAATTGTTCCAAACCCTTACCCTAATATCTAGCCTACATTAAGCAAAGCTCAAAACATGTTTGATCACATTCAACTTGCCCTAACTCAAACTAATCCAACTTTGATATTAAATTATGTTCTTAAATTGGCCAAGTCTATAGATAAACTTCTAAGTCAATCTTTTTCATTTATCCTATTATGTTATGCCACACAAATTTAATGAATACTTAGGCTACGTTTGGGACAGCTTTTGATTATTGCTTTTTCATTATTTTCATTGAGTTTTTTGTGCAAGAAAGTTACTTTTGAAAGTAGTAAAAATGTCGTCCCAAACTAAGGCTTTGTTTGGGACGGCTTTCTTCTTGCTTTCTAAAATAATTTTTTAGTACAAAATTTTTTTAAATTTAAAATTTTTTACTAAAAAACCATTTTTTAAAAGCTGTCTCAAACTAATTCTAAGCCTTAGCTGATACGCTAATTTCAACATTTCTTTCAAATTTGGAGGCTTCAGGTCAAAGTTATATATATAGCCAAAAAAATTATTTAATACGTGGTCTTCAATAACGTGTAATTACAACCATCTTCTTTCAATAATTTAGCTTGAAGCTTTTTTTGTCTGTTTATTGGAAAACAGTACTACGAACTTTCTAAGTGGACACTTGAGTTGCTCTAACTTTATAAATTATTTAACACGTTTTGTTACCGAGTCTTCAAAGAACCAACTACTCGTCTATCATCCTATATAAGAAGAGCTTCATAACTCGGCTTTCTCACATCCAAAACTTCTCTTCTCTACAAACGCTAAGCTCCGACGATCCATAGTTTGTCTATAATCTCTTATATCGCCCAGTGGATACAGAATTTTTTCTGAAGTACTGAAAGATGAGTTCCATCAAAGCTAGTGCTGTGATCTTCCTTGTTTTCTTTCTGTCTGGGCTTATGGAGCTCTCATATGGTCAAATCATGGCGCCTTCACCAGCTGTTGCGCCGCCGCCGATTAGCAGTGATGGGAAGATGATAGATCAGGGAATTGCTTATGCTCTCATGCTCATCGCCCTTCTTGTTACTTATCTTATTCACTGATCATTAATTGTGGCTCTCACTCGAAGCTTCTGCTAAAACAGATGGGTTAAGTACTTGATGAAAATACTTGGAGTTCTTCATGTATATATGTATTGTTTTAATCAATTGTATTGATCCAACTATTTTAATTTGATTTACATTTATATTTGAAGTGAGCCCTTCTTTTGCTACTTCATTTGTATTGTGTTTCATTTCCATCCAGAGAAGAATATAAAAGGCAAAGAGATTTCATAATCTTTTCTTGAAATGGGTAGACTGCATGCTCCTCTCATAGTTTATGTAAAGGATGAATTAATACCCCCAATTCATATTATATTTCTCTTTTATATGGCAACTCTTTAAGTGGGGAGAAAATAAGTGCGTAGTACTTCGGCACCTATGAGGCTGATTGTCGCTAGGCCTGCCGAGAATTAGTTACTCCGCCAAGCGCCTCCTCTACGGGGATGACATCGCCGCAGCTGGTAGATCTACCTCCATTCCAATAAAAAAAAAGGATGAATTAATAACTGGTTAGCAAGAAAAAAAATAATTTAATTTAAATCCCTTATTTGAATATATAAACAACGCAAATTATCAACTTTCTTGTATTGCTGAATCGTTTATCTTCTTCTCTAGAATGCTAAAAGAAACACAAATGGCTCCAAATGATTCCACCATCACAAATATTCCATCTTTTTGTGCTAATCTTGAGATGTTGAAGATTGGAAGACAAATTGACATCTGGTGGACCTATCCAAATCGATTCACCAATCAAACCCACCTCCTTATTGTTGCCAACCTATCATCTTACTACAAGCCTGAAGTTTCTCCCACCCCGATAGATTGACACAACTGCTATTGGTCTATTTTATTTGCAGTAAACTTCACTCCTTATACTAGCTACATAGAATCAAATAGTTGGCTTTTATGTTTTCAAGAGGACTATTGCCTTTTAAGTAGCCTACAAATTCTTATAAATAAGGGGCTGTTGTCTTGTAAAAGGGGGATGATGAATATGATTTAAGTTTTAACTCTCTATTAGTTTCTAGGGGTTTTTACAGCCATACCACTTTATAACACAT
Organism: Dendrobium catenatum; assembly: GCF_001605985.2. NCBI lineage: Eukaryota > Viridiplantae > Streptophyta > Magnoliopsida > Asparagales > Orchidaceae > Dendrobium > Dendrobium catenatum. The sequence continues at coordinate 9,242,243 of NW_021319518.1, read as the reverse complement.
ATTTTACATATTTAACACCTAAAACATAAATATTTCATATTAACACAATTTTAACCTCAAATATACCACTCCGTTCCTTATCTAGGTCACGACGTTATCACCGGAACTCTTTCTTTCCCGCGCTTGCTCTGTTAGGAGTTCGCGGTCGATTAAGCTTCGTTCTCTCAGCTCTGCGCGCTCTCTCTCCCGCAGAGGACCAACTCCGTGCGTTTTTCTATTTGAAGTTTTCTCTCCCAGGTCGATTACGCTTCGTTCTCTCTAGTCTGTGTTTCCTGTTGTCGGAGGGCGAACAAAAAAAGATGCAAACCTCTTCTTCTTTGCTGATATAATTTCAGCAATGGCTTTCTGAAAAAACCATTGGCTTTATAGATATAATTTCAGCAATGCCTTTACTGGTTTGAAAATGACTAGAGTTCAGTTATTAAGCAATGCATTTGATCTTGTGGTTTTGTTTATACTACATCTTTGCTGGTTTGCTGGTTTGAAAATGGCTTTATTAGTCATACTCCAGCTTTTAATTTTCTACAGGTTATTACATCTTAAGAAGTGAGCTAATGGTTTTAACAGACAAAGAGTTCACTTGATCTTAAGAAGTGAGCGTTGTCTGTAGCAATGGCATTTGAATTGGTATTAGGCATATGCAATTCCTTGAGGTCCTGACGGAAAATAATGCTTGCTTCCAGAACTAAAAAGCCAAAACGAAAACGAACAGAAAAAGCATGAATGCCGCAAGAAAGAAAACCTACGGAGCGGAGCAGATGGAAAACCGATGCAAACCGACGTCACGAGAGAAACTCCTTCTGCAAATGCACCCTGAATCACTTCCAACTACCGAGCAGGAGGGAGCGGATGCAACGGAGCACAGGAAGGGAAGAGCTCGTGATTTCGGGGGTGATAACGTCGTGACCTAGATAAGGAACGGAGTGGTAAATTTGATGTTAAAATTGTGTTAGGGTGGTGTATATGAAATATTTATGTTTTAGGTGTTAAATATGTAAAATAGGTGTTATAAAGTGGTATGGCTGTAAAAACCCCTAGTTTCTATTTCGATATCTTGAATTATATTCAAGTGGATGGTTTTTATAAGCGCATACGTATTTTGAGCAAAACAAGAACAAGACCTTACACGATCCTATTCTTCTAGATAATAGTTAAATTGTTTTTATATATGTATAAAAATATGCATACGTAGTTCTATTTTGTTTAAAATCAATTGATAGTTTGCCTTATTTGATAGATAGTTCAGTCTAAATTTCAAGACAATGGGTATGACAAGAGCAAATAAAACCTTTGTAGGATTCTCTAGCAGGGATTTTGAGATCTTTGAGATCACAACAACTATCGGCGTCGCACAGAAGAGCGCACAGCCTCCGAGTAAAGTTTCTGTACGAGAAATAATGAGATAAGAACAGACAAGTTCATAAATGAGAAAAATAAGTTGCCAACTAACCCTTAGCCTGTTTATCATATCTGGCCAACATTAAGCACAAAGCCCAAACGTGATCGCACAAATTCAACTTGCCTAAACTCAAACAAACCCAGCTTTGAATATAGATAGACAATAAACATATTTTGTGTGTTCTTAAAAAGACCAAGTTTTTAGAAAAGCAGTCAAGTCAATTTGTTTCATTAATTCTATTCAGTTGTGCTAGACTACAAATTTATTTTAGGTCATACGCCAACAATTCTTTCAAATTCGGAAGCTTCAAGTCAAAGTTGCTAATTAAAGCCTCGGATTTCCTTCAAAGGAGAAACATTGTGACTAGGGCTGTCAAAATTGGGTCATTAGTCGGGTTCAGGTCGAACTCGAAACTGACCCGACACATATTAACCTGAACCATTTTTTTAGAATGGGTCATTTTCTCGAACCCAATCCCGACCCGCTTTGGACCCGGGTCAACCCTACATGACCTGCCAACCCATTGTTGTCTTGCCGGAAGGAACTTCGTCGAAGGAGGCGTTGGTTGCCGGCCGGTGGCAGTCAGCACTAGACAGCTCACTGACGGGTGACGTCCATCGAAGGAGACGTTGATTTTGCAAAGGGCTTGGTGGGACCATGTGGAGAGGCGGAGGCGATGCCGCGAGAGAGGAGGACGACGTGGTCATGCGGAGAGGCTGGGCGACACCGCGAGATAGGCGGATGGCACCGTGTGGGGCTAGCTTGCTAGACTAGCAGACGGCGGAAGCTTGAGATTCACTAACAGGCCGAACTGCAAACATGTCAAATCCTAGGCATTGTTTCTAAACGGGTCAACCATGTCATTTCCAGGTTTCCAGGTAAACCGAAACCTGACCCGGTTTTCAAAACGGGTTGACTTCCTGAATCCGAACTCGACCCGCATGTCAAACGGGTTAACTTGAACTCGGAATTTTTAAGGTTGGGTCCGAGTCGGATTTTTGATCTTGCCAAATATTGACACTCCTAATCCCGACTTAAGACGTTATGTTTTAAATATTATCTTCTTTTAATAATTTATCTAAACTATTAAAGTGTCAAACTTTCTCCTGCAATAAATTTGTTTTCTTTTTTCTGAGAAGACGCTACGAAACTTCTAAGTCCACACTTCACTATCTCCAAGTTAATAAATTATTTAGCACGTTTTGTTGCCGAGTCTTAAAAAAGCACCTATTTGTCCAATTCCACTCCGCGTTCTATTGCTGGAGAGAGAAAGAGTGTGTGTTCCAACGTCTATCAGTTGAGCTTTCTCATCCTATATAAGAAGAGCTTCAAAACCTGGCTTTCTCACATCCAAAGCTTCTCTTAATTTCTTCTCTACTCCACAAACGTCGCTAACCTCCATAGTTTTTCTGTAGTCTCTTATCTCGCCCAGTAGAAACAGAACTTCATTCTCTGAAGCATTGAAAGATGAGTTCCATCAAAGCTTCTGCTCTGATCTTCCTCGCCTTCTTTTTGTCTGGGCTTATGGAGCTCTCATATGGTCAGATCATGGCGCCTTCACCAGCTGTTGCACCGCCACCGATAAGAAATGATGGGAAGATGATAGATCAGGGAATTGCTTATGCTCTCATGCTCATCGCCCTTCTTGTCACTTATCTTATCCACTGAACATTAATTAATTGTCCCTTCACTCATACCTCGTTATAGAAAATTATTTAATTGTTTGGTTTTTTTTGGTATCTTTTGATGAAACAGATGTACTAAGTGCTTCATGTAAAGACTGAACTTGGAGCTCTTCATGTATATATATTGTTCTATTCAATTTTATTGTTCACACTATTTTAATTTGATTTAATCCATGTCCTTTCATTTTATTTTTGAATTGTAGCTATTTTCTGCCTTCTAATACAAAAAAGGTGATGTTAAGCATAAAATTCAATCTTGAGGCTGCAACCAAATCACACAGTTTAGACTTCGTTTAGTACAGTTTTCTTACTGCTTCTTAAAGCAACTTTTTAGTACAAAAAATAATTTTTTCTACTAAAAAGACGATTTAAGAAGCAACAAGAAAACCTCCCCAAACGAAGCCTTAATATCTAGTTTATAAAAAAAAAGTTGTTTTGGAGTAAAATGGTTTTAGTGTTGGATTGAATTGGCCAAAAAATTGGTTCACAGTTAAATGAATCTAAGTAACTAAGGTTTTGTTTAAAACAACTTTCTTACTGCTTACTAATGTAGTTTTTTAGTGCAAAAACTTTTTGCATTAGAAATTTTTGGACTAGAAAGTTGTTTTAGAAAGCGATGAGAAAGTTATCCCAAACGAAGCCTAATTTGATATGATTTTAAACCCTTGAATGCTATGACCATAAATTATATTTTAAGATTTTCAAAGAAGTAATATTTTAAATCTTTTGTTCTTTTGTTGACTCAAACTTTACTAATGTCCATTCATAAATATATATTTTAAGCCTTTGATTATTCATACGTACTGATCTTTTGTTCTAATCAAAATTACTAATTATTGTAATAAAATAAATTTATAGGTATATCTACAATTAACAGATTATTGAATTGTGATGATCTACTATTAAATATTTGATAGATATAATAATTGTCATGCTCCAAGACCTAAATTGAATTATATCTTTTCATTTTCTTAATTAAATTTAGAGCCACTTGTTTAATTCAATTAAAAAAAAAAAAACCAACAAATAAATTTTATTTATCTAATAAACATTTATATACGACACTGATCAAACTCCAATATTGAATAACAAGAAGCTCAACGAAAAACAACGGTATGTCTATATATACTTATGATTACAAAATTATCACTAAAAATAAAACAACCGTAACCTGAGAATTCCTAAAGATCAATCCTACACTCTTAAGTTTGAATCTCTTCCCTGATCTGAAATAAATTAATCACATATAATGAGCTTACAAAGCCCAGCAGATAACTAAAACCTACAACTGAACTCAAAGCAGAGAAACAAAATAGTATGCATGAAGTCATCTTGCATGTTCTTAACAATACTCATTCATAAGGTCATAAATCTATGCAGAAACAATAAAAACATATGTTGAATCAGTAAAATTATCTAAATCATAGTTAATCGATCATAACCTAAAAGCTAGATTAGTATTAATCAAATCAATAAGAGAATCCTATCAATCGATAAAACCAAGGTATCTGTGCATCACATTTGGAATCGATCTGAACACATGAAGTTAATTGGACCTACCTAGCTTAATCTGAACACATTTGGAATCTCAACACAAGGCAACACATGAATTTGCCGCAAATCCGTCATAAATAATTTGACAAAAATTTATATCACAAATCCGTCACAACTTTAGAGATAAAAATTTCAGTCGTAAATCCGCTGCAAATTATCAACTTTCATGTAGTGTTGAATCTTTTATCTTCTTCTATAGAATGCTAAAAGAAACACAAATAACTCCAAATTATTCCACTATCACAAGTGTTCCATCTGTTTGTGCTAATCTTGAGATGTTGAATATTAACAAGCAAATTGACATCGGGTGGACCAATCCAAATTAGTTCAACCAACCAAACCCACCTCCTTATTGTTCACTACGGGAAAAACGTCATTTTCCGGCGGCCGTTTTCGTCGGAAAATGACCAAAAATTCGTCGGAAAATTGCATTTCCGGCGGATTTTCGGCGGAAACATTTTCGCCGGTTATACGCGCGTCGATAAAGGACTTTCGGCGCAAAATAAGTCGCCAGAAACATTTCCGACATTTTTCCGGCGGATTTTGCGCTGGAAAAAACTTTCCGGCGGATTTTTTATGCGTCGGAATGTCAAAAAAAAATTTAAAAAAAAAAATTCAGATTTGCCAAGCCCCCGCGTGGACCTCTCTTCAGCCGAACCAACTTTGCCCTCTTCCCCCCCGCAAGACCGAGCCGCCCCAGCTCAAATAAGCCCGCCCGCGTGGCTCCAGCCCGCCCGCACCCATGTTTTCGGCGAGTTTCGAACCCCGCCCACCCCCCTGCCTTCTCCTCTCCACGGGACCAGCTTACCATCTTTCCTATCTACCAAAACCTGTTAAAGTCCATACTTTTTTTTATTTAACCTTTTTTTGAATCATATTAAAAGTAATAATTATTTTAAAAGATAAATAATTTTAAAATTTTATTATAATTTAAGTTTAAATTTAAATCATTTATTTTTTTATTAACTAATAATTATAATTTATTTATTATAATTTAAGTTATTAAATTCAATAATTTAAGTTATATTTTAAAATTAAAAATATTTAATTTAATTAATTTGAATTTGACAATTAAAAATATAACATTTTTTAATTTCCGTCGGAAATCCGCCGGAAATTCCGCCGGAAATTTCTTCGAAAAAAATCCGTCGGTAAACCAATCAAAAATTATGCCGGAAATGCAGTAAAAAATTTCCGTCGGAAATCCGCCGGAAAATCCGTCGGAAATTTTCACGAATTTAGTTCCGCCGGAAAT
>NW_021319518.1:9184907-9236250 GCF_001605985.2 Dendrobium catenatum | reverse complement strand
AGTTAGGGGTGTCAATTTTTGACACGACCCAAAACCCGATCCGAACCCGACCCGGAAAAATTCGGGTTTGGGTTGACCCGGTTAGCAAACTGGTCGGGTTCGGGTACAGATTTTTGACCCGTTTTAAAAAAAACGGGTCGGGTTTGTGTTGACCTGGTTAGCAAACGGGTTGGGTTCAGGTTCAGATTTTTGACCCGTTTAAAAAACAGGTCGGGTTCAAGTTGACCCGAAAACCCGAAATCAACCCGATACTGATCTGCTGTCGCGCTCGTGCTGCCGCGCATTCGGTCCTGGGACTCTGTCCTGAACGCGTTGTTCGATTCCGCGGATTGCCGGACCTGGACTCCGTCCTTAACAAGCAAATTGACATCGGGTGGACCAATCCAAATTAGTTCAACCAACCAAACCCACCTCCTTATTGTTGCCAACCTATCATCTTACTACGAGCCTAAAGTTCCTTCTACCTCGGTAGACTGACGCTGATGCTATTGCTCTATGTTATTTACAGTAAACTTCACTCCTTATATTAGCTACATAGAATCAGATAGTTGGCTTTTATGTTTTCATTAGGTCTATTGTCTTTTAAGTAGCCTATAAGTTCTTATAAATAAGGGGCTGTTGTATGTCTTTTCAAAGAGGGATGATGAATAAGATTTTTTTGGGACATTTAGGCCAATTAAGGTAGACTCACACACACATCACATACACAAGATGTGAACCCAAGACCTCTTAGTTGGTAGCCTAATTAAGCTCCCAACCAACAGACCAAGATGACCTGGATGAATGAATAAGATTTGAGTTTTAGCTCTATATTTGTTTCTATTTCAGTATCCTGAATTAAATTCAAGAGGATGCATGGTTTTATAATCTCATATATATTTTGAACAAAACAAGAACAATACTTTATTCCATCCTATTCTTCTCGATAAAAGCTTGATTATTTTTATATATGTATAAAAATATGCACATGCATGTAGTTATGTGTGCATATATACTTATATGTGTTTAAAATTAATTCACAGTTTGCCTTATTTGATAGATAATTCAATCTAAATTTCGAGACATTGGGTATGACAAGAGTAGATATAACTTTAGTAGGATTCTCTAGCAGAGTTTTTGAGATCACAACAACTATCAACGTCAAACAGAAGAGCGCGCATCCTTTGGGTAAAATTTTTGTACCATAAATAATGAGATAATAACTGACAAGTTCATAAATGAGAAAAAATAAGTTGCCAACAAATCCTTAAATTGATTATCATATCTGGCCAACATTAAGCACAAAGCCCAAACATGTTCACACAAATTGAACTTGCCTATAATCAAACAAACCTAACTTTGATTATAGATAGACCATAATCATATTTTGAGTGTTCTTAAACAGACCAAGTCTTTAGATAAACAACCAAGTCAATTTGTTTCATAAATCCTATTCAATTGTGCTAGACTACAAATTTATTTTAGGTCATACTAGTTAGTTGCCCCATTATCGCGTTGTCTAGGGTTTTTAACGTCTTCCGTATGTCGTCCGCTCTCTGTCTTTGCTTCGCTTGGGTAATATCCTTCCCTTGCCCTAATCTTGTTCGTTTATCTTCCAAATTTTATTCCTCCAGCCGGTTATTCATTTTGATAGGGTTTAATAGGTTGAGTGACCCCAGTTTTTTGGAGGGGAAGTCCAAAACGCATTTATTTTCGGATGATTTATCTGGGGTTTCAGCTTCCCTAGATTTTCCAAGGCTCAAAATTTCTTCTCATCATGGTTTGTCGACATTATGGATTTTGGATGAGGAAATGCCTGCCCTTGTATCCCCCTTTGAGTTTGCTCTAATTGGTAAATTCACTGTGCAGCGCCCGCCTCTAAATGCTATATGAAAATTTTTCTTCAACTTGAAACTTGCTGGCAATTTCTATATTACTTTGTTGAACCCTAAGAATGTGTTGATTTAGTGAATAATTTAGATTATTGTAGGGTGTTTTCTCAAGGCTCTTACTTGGTTAGAAATTGTTTTATGAAACATTTCAAGTGGACTCCCAAATTTGATGTTAATGTGGAGTAACTACCATTCATATTTAGATTTCCTTCCCAAATCTCCATCCTCACCTTTTCTCCCCCAACATCCTTTATGGCTTGGGGTCTATATTTGGCTGTCCCTTAAGAACGGATAATGCTGCCTCTAATGAAACAAGGCTATCAGTTGCTCATATCCTTATTGAGTTAGATGTTACTAAATGGTATCCTTATCATATTTGGCTGGGTTCTGAGATTATGTTTTTTATACAATTTGTGGAAATGAAAGAATTTCCTTCTTATTGTAATCATTGTAAAGCTTTGGGTCATGCGAAAGTTGAATGTCATATTTTACATCCTTATTTGGTTGATGCCACTTCACATAATGTGAAGGTGGGGATTACGACTGAGTTTCCTTCGTAAGAAAATGATGATTTTGTTGACTCTCATCCCGTTCAGGGTGAGATTGTTCCTCGAGATTCGATTTGTGTTGATCAAGGGAATGTGGGTGATGTTGTTGCTTTAATTGATTCTAAGCTCCCATGTGATGTGGGCTAGCCGGTTGTTTCAGATTTGGCTTAGGAATAGTTTAATAATTTAGATCCTAATTCTACTGGTGTTGAATGTCCTAATAATGTGGAGACTTTTGTGGGCACTTTGGAATTGCCTCCTGATGTGGCCTTGGCTAGTGCTGGTGGTGTGGGAGCTTGTGATAATATTTTGTTTTCTTCTCCTATTGGTATAGTTGGTGAGCGTGAGGTGGATAAGGTTGTTTGTCAAGTTAATAAAATGATGGTGGAGGAAATGTCTAGTGGTTAGGATCATTCTGACGAGTCACCATTGGTTTTTGTTGGCACACTTATATCACCCTCTGTTGTGGGGCCTATGGATCCTTAAATTCTAGCTAGTTGATGTTCCTATTGGTATCATTTCTCTTAATATGCTATATGCTCAATTGGTTTCTACATTGGGAGGTACTTATTTGGAGCAATATGTCTGGCTTGATGAATCTCTCTTTTCTCCTTGCGATGAGGGTGACTTGGGGATTGAGTAGTTTGATTATTCTCTTGATTTGTATGGGTTAAATGTGAGTTGTGTTGTTGACTATGCTTTTCCTCTCATGGTGGTAAGCGTCATAGGCGCAAGCCTATAAAATTAGTTGGCTAGTCTTTATGGCTGTTCTAGGCCTCGGCGGGGCTTTTGAGGGTTCTCGGCAGTTGGTTGTGTTAACCTGTGGTGTTGCTTGGGTTGGTATCGCCTTAGTGGCTTTTTGCTTCAGTTGGTTGTTCAAGGCTGGTCTTGGTTTGTAAGTGATGTGGAATGTTAATGTAGCTTTTGTTGTGTGTTGTTGCTTGTCGGCCTTTGTTGGTTGGTTTTTGCATGTTCTTGTTTGTTTGTCTCTGTTTTATGTGGCTTTGCAGGTACGTGCTTCTTTTGTTGGTGTGGCTCCTTTTGTTGCTGCCTTGCCGTGGCTCCTTGGTTATATATGATGGTTGTAGGTGGCTTCCGTCTTGTTTTTTCCATCCTTTGGGCTGGCCTTGATTGGATGTTTTTCACTTGTTCTTTCATTTTTGTTGTTCAATTGTAATAGATGGACTGGTAGTTCTTAGATTTTATTTCAAATGTTATATTTTTAGCGGAGCTTATGGTTCTTTAAGGACCTGTATTTCGCCTTTTTTAATAAACTTGTAGGCTCCTTTGTGTGTTTCTAAAAATATAATTTATTTTAAGTCATATGCCACCAATTATTTCATATTTAGAGGCTTGAAGTCAAAGTTACTAATGGAAGCCTCAGGTTTCCTTCAAAGGAGAATCATTGTGACTTAGGCTTCATTTGGGACAGCTTTTTTACTGTTTTCTAAAATAATATTTTAGTACAAAAAGTTTTTGAATTAAAAATTTTAATATTAAAAAGTTGTTTCAGCTGTCTCAAATACAGCCTTATACGTTATGTTTTAAATAATTTCCTGTTTTAATAATTTCTATAAGCTATTAAAGGGTCAAACTTTCTACTGCAATTATTCGTTTTCTCTTTTCTAAGAAAACGCTATGGAGCTTCTAAGTCTGCTTCACCATCTCCAAATTAATAAATTATTTAGCAGGTTTTGTTGCCGAGTCTTAAAAGAGGACCTATTTGTCTAAGTCCACTCCGCGTTCAATTGCTGGAGATAAAGTCAGAGTTCCAACGTCTATCAATTGAGTTTTCTCATCCTATATAAGAAGAGCCTCAAAACCTGCCTTTCTCACCTCCAAAGCTTCTCCTAATTTCTTCTCTTCTCTCCAAACGTCGCTAAGCTTCAGTAGATACAGAACTTTTCTGAAGCATTGGAAGATGAGTTCCATCAAAGCTTCTGCTCTGATCTTCCTCGTCTTCTTTTTGTCTGGGTTTATGGAGCTCTCATATGGTCAGATCATGGCGCCTTCCCCAGCTGTTGCGCCGCCGCCGATAAGCAATGATGGGAAGATGATAGATCAGGGAATTGCTTATGCTCTCATGCTCATCGCCCTTCTTGTTACTTATCTTTTTCACTGAACTTTGATTGTGGCTCTCACTCGAAGCTTCTGCTAAAACAGATGGGCTAAGTACTTGATGAAAAGAGTTGGAGTTCTTCATGTATATATGTATTGTTTTAATCAATTGTATTGATCCAACTATTTTAATTTGATTTACATTTATATTTGAAGTGAGCCCTTCTCTTGCTACTTCATTTGGAATGTGTTTAATTCATCTTCATCCAGAAGAATATAAGAAGGCAAATAGATTTTTTAATCTTTTCTTGAAATGAGTAGCGTGCATGCTCCTCTCGTAGTTTATCTAAAGGATGGATTAATAACTGGTTAGCAAGAAAAAAATAATTTAATTAAATTAAATCCCTTATCTTAATAATTTTTTAAATAGATAACAACGCAATAATTTTAGTTTTATTTCAAACTAAATTAATCTTAAGTAATATTGCATGTATGTAAATGATAATTTTGAGCAAGTTATGAAAAACAAAAAAAAAATGCAAAGTTTGTATTTTTTTTTAATGCAAAGTTTGTATTAATTTCATATGAATTTGTGCATTGAATAGTGTAGGAATCTTAAGATTTATTTCAATTTTTATCATAAACCCATAGACATAGTCTTAAATTAATCTATAAATATATTTGGATAAAATAGTATACTAAAAAAATTGTGCTAGAATATTTTCAAAAATTGTAATATATTTTAGTGAATGCATAAAAGTGGCTCATTTGTTTGGGCCGAATCCAAACATAGGTCCTTCTTGCGACCTAGGAGGAGAATTAAAGAATAAGGCTTCGTTTGAGGCATCTTTCTAAATCAAATTTCTAGTACACAAATTTCTAGTTTAAGATTTAATTTTTTTTTTTTTAAGCAGTAAAAATTTTGTCTCAAACGAAATCTAAGTGGGTGTCTTAAAACTGGCTTACTTGTTACTTGTGTTGATGAGAAGGAAATCATAGAGAGAAAAGGAGAAAGAGATTGGGAGAGATGTAACATGTGATCAACAATATAATATAAGCTGTTCAACAATATTCACTTATGTTCACTATAAAATATAATAGTCCTTTCTTATCACAAGCATTTAGGAGGAAGGGAATAGTAGTATATACCGAGAGAGATTATTACATGCTGAGTCTGGATGGGAGTCTGTCCGGACTCTATGAGGGGGTGGTGGGTAGTAAAATGGTTGGTCTCCTTAAGTAGGTCAATGAATTAATTAAAGCATCATCTGTGTATATTATATTATGTCTTTATGCCTAACATATTCACAACAATAGATAACTCTGAGCGAGTAGTACACCCATTTCAAGCTCTTCTTAATTGAAGTTTGTGGCTCTGGATTTAATTAAGATAGAAAATGAAAAGATAAAATTCTTCCAATTCAGATCTTGGAGCATGACAATTACTATATCTATCAAATATTTAATATTAAATCATCACAATTCAATAATCAGCTAATTGTAGATTTAACTTTTAGACATTGAAGTAGGCCCCACAGTGGGTTTTAACAAAAAAAAAAAACTTTTAGACATTGGAACTCGTTACCTTCCTGATAATCTTCTTTAGGGCCGGTATGACTAATAAAAAAATGAATAAAAAATTAAGCTTATTACATATATTATTAACTTAATATACCTATAAATTTATTTTATTTTATAACATGATAATACAATAATTAGTAATTCTGATTACAACAAAAGATCAGCACGTAAGAATCAACAAAGGCCAAAAATATATATTTATGTATGGACATTATTAAAGTTTGAGTCTACAAAAGATTTAAAAGATTAATACTTCTTTGAAAATCTTAAAATATAATTTAATGTCATAGAATTGAGGGTTTAAAATCATATTAAATTAGGTTTCGTTTAGAACAACTTTCTTATTGCTTTCTCAAGCAACTTTTTAGTCTAAAATTTTTTTACTAAAAAGCTGCATTAAAAAGCAATAAAAAAGTTTCCTCAAACAAAATCTTAATCTTTGATTTTCTAACTGTGAACCAATTTTCTGGCCAGTTCAATCCAATACTAAAACCATTTTACTCAAGAATAGTGTGAACAATAAAATTGATTAGAAGAATATATATACATGAAGAGCTCCAAGTTAAGTCTTTACATGAAGTACTTATTTAGTACATCTGTTTCATCAAAAGATACAAAAGAACCAAACAATTAAATAATTTTCTGTAACTAAGTATGAGTAAAGGGACATTTAATTAAGGTTCAGTGAATAAGATAAGTGACAAGAAGGGCGATGAGCATGAGAGCATAAGCAATTCCCTGGTCTATCATCTTCCCATCATTGCTTATCGGTGGTGGCGCAACAGCTGGTGAAGGCGCCATGATCTGACCATATGAGAGCTCCATAAGTCCAGACAAAAAGAAGGCGAGGAAGATCAGAGCAGAAGCTTTGATGGAACTCATCTTTCAGTACTTCAGAAAATTAAGTTCTGTATCTACTGGGCGAGGTAAGAGACTATAGCAAAACTATGGAGCTTAGCGACGTTTGCAGAGAAGAGAAGAAATTAGGAGAAGCTTTGGATGTGAGAAAGCCAGGTTTTGAGGCTCTTCTTATATAGGATGAGAAAACTCAATTGATAGACGTCGGAACTCTGACTTTATCTCCAGCAATTGAACGCGGAGTGGACTTAGACAAATAGGTGCTCTTTTAAGACTCGGCAATAAAGCGTGCTAAATAATTTATTAACTTGGAGATAGCGTTTTCTCAGAAAAAAGAAAACAAATTAATTGCAGGAGAAAGTTTGACCCTTTAATAGCTTAAGAGAAATTATTAAAAAAAAGATTATATTAAAAATATGACATCTAAGGTTTTATTTTATTTGGGATAACTTTCATACTATTTTTTTAAAATAACATTTAATCATCAAAATTTCTAATTAAAAAATTTAAATTTTTGTACTAAAATATTATGTTAGAAAACATTAAAAAAATGAAAACAAAAGTGACATCTGAGGTTTTATCTAGGACAGCTTTCATTAGTTTTTTAAAATAACATTTTAGTATTAAAATTTTTAATTCAAAAAATTTTTGTACTAAAATATTATTTTAGAAAACATTAAAAAAACTGTCCCAAATGATGCCTAAGGTTTTGTTCGGGAAAACTTTCTTACTGTTTCTTGAAACAACTTTTTAATAAAAAATTTAAAATATTTGCATTAAAAAGCTGCTTTAAAAGCAATAAGAAAGTCGTCTCAAACGAAACCTACGTCACCATGTTTCTCCTTTGAAGGAAACCCAAGGCTTCCATTAGTAACTTTGACTTAGGGGTGCAACTGGGTGCAACCGAGTTTGAGCCGGCCCTTGAGTCAAGCCGGCTCGCGAGCTGGCTCAGACTCGACTCAATAACAGGCTTGACGAGTGGAGCTGGTCGAGCTTGCAAGTCGATCTCGATCACAGTTTCGAGCTCGAATAGGCGTCGGACTCGACTCATCGACTCAACGAGCAGCTCGACTGGGACGAGAGCGAACGCAACGAAGGAACTCAGCAGCTCAACTCGACAGTGGACACGACGACATTTTGAGCTCGGATTGAGATCGATGAGCCGCTCGACGTCGAACGCGATGACGACGACAGATGCGACCTTGACAGTGAACGCAATGACAAACTGTGGGACAATGAACGCGAAGACGGACACGGCCTCGACAGCGAACTTGATGACGACGAAGACAGATGTGAGTATGCGACGACATTTTGAGCTCGGATTGAGCTCGACAGTGAAACGAGTCAAGATCGAGCTCGGATTTTGAGTTTGACTTGAGTTCGAGCTCGAGCTCAATATCTGACAGTCGAGCTCGACTCAAACAACCTCTGACTCGACTCGTTTGCACCCCTACTTTGACTTGAAGCCTCCGAATATGAAAGAATTGGTGGCGCATGACCTAAAATAAATTTTTAGTCTAGCACAACAGAATATGATTAATGAAACAAATTGAATTGGTTACTTATCTAAACACTTGATCTATTTAAGAACACACATAATATAATAATTGTCTATCTATAATCAAAGCTGGGTTTGTTTAAGAATAGGCAAGTTGAATTTGTGCTAACACGTTTGGGCTTTGTGCTTAATGTTGGCCAGATATGATAATCAGGTTAAGGGTTTGTTGGCAACTTATTTTTCTCATTTATAAACTTATCTGTTCTTATCTCATTCTTTCTCGTACAAAAACTTTACTCAGAGGCTATGCGACGACTATAGTTGTTGTGAACTTGTGATCTCAAAATCCCTGCCAGAGAATCCTGCTAATTATGTTTTATCTGCTCTTATCACACCCAATGTCTTGAAATTTAGACTAAACTATCTATCAAATAAGGAAAATTGTGAATTGATTTTAAACGCTACCGTCCGGAGGAGTATCAAGTGCAGCCACACCATCCAGTACCGAGCAGTACCGAGCCGCTGTACCGAGTAGGAGGCGACGTGGTGCATTTTCATTGGATTGTGAACGACGTTAGGTGTTTGCACATAATAATTCATCATTTTAAACAAATATAAGTAGACATGCACACATAACTACATAGGCATATTTTTATACATATATAAAAACAATTTAGCTATTATGGAGAAGAATAGGATGGAATAAGGTCTTGTTCTTGTTTTGCTCAAAATATGTATGAGCTTATAAAACCATCTACCTGAATATAATTCAGGATACCGAAATAGAAACTAATAGAGAGCTAAAACTCAAATCTTATTCATCACCCCTCTTTTACAAGACACTAGCTCCTTATTTATAAGAACTTGTAGGCTACTTAAAAGACAATAGTCCTCATAAAAACACCAAACCAACTATGTGATTCTATGAAGCTAATATAAGGAATGAAGTTTACTGCAAATAAAATAGAGCAATAGCACCAGTGTTAGTCTACCAGATAGGAGAAACTTTAGGCTCGTAGTAAGATGATAGGTTGGCAACAATAAGGACGTGGGTTTGGTTGGCTGAATCGATTTGGGTAGGTCAACCCAATGTCAATTTGCCTGCCAATCTTTGACATCTCAAGATTAGTACAAAAAGATGGAACACTTGTGATGGTGGAATCATTTGGAGCCATTTGTGTTTCTTTCAGTATTCTAGATAAGAAGAAAAACAATTCAACACTACAGGAAAGTTGACAATTTGCGGCGGACTTTGCGATAAAAAATTTTATCTCTAAAATTGTGATGGATTTGTGACAGAAAATTTCGTTGAATTATTTGTGACGGATTTGCGGCAGCAAATCTACCGCAAATCCGATGCAAACGTCCTTATATAAACCGACTGACGAAGCCATTTCTTTCATTCGCTTGTCTCGTTCTGGAACTCCTTCGACGACCCCCTGCCTCCTTCGACGATGTTCCTTCCTATCATTCAAAGTCACAGTTCCTCACCGTTCAGAGCTCTCGGCTCCTTTGACAAAGTTCCCCTACCTCCTTCGACCACGTTCGTTTCTACAACATCTAAAGTCATCGCCGTTTAGAGCTCTCGACTCCTTCGACGACATGTCCCCTGCCTCCTTCGACGATGCTCTTTCCAGTAGCATCCCAAAGTCGCACTTCCTCATCGTTAATAGCCGTCTCCCTACTCACCGCAACTATCTCGCCTCCTTCGACAACGTTCCTTCCTATCTGAAGTATACTTGCTCATTGAGAAGGTATCCATCTTTCTTCCTTATCATGAGTCTATTTTTCATAGTGATGATGTAATAGATGAATTCATGTTGTATGGTTGTAGTGGAGGAATGCATTGGGCTTATTGTGTGATGGAAAAATGCCCCTCAAACTTAATATTAAGTTAAGTGTTGTAGTGATGAGGATATGATCCCTAGGTAGATGTGTCGTTTTACTATAGAGATAGAATGCAAAATGAGTGTACATGTGAAAAGGTTGGAGAAGCTCCAATGACAAATAAGGTTAAAGATAGTCACCTTAAAAGATTTGGTCATATAAAATATTGGTCTTCTAATGACCCAGTTAAAAGAGATGTATTAGATTTGGACTATATTAAAAAAGGTAGTGGTAGTCCTAAAAAGAATTGGTTAGAAAGTATTAGAATTACTAAAGTTTATTTTATTAGATGTAAATAAGAATTTGACTCTTAACATAATACAATGGAGAAAAAGAATTCATGCAGCCGATCACAAGTAGTGGAATAAAGGCTTAGTGTTGGTTTGCAACTAAAAAAAATGATTCAGGACTTAAATTGATGTAGAATTCATGCTGGATGGTTGAAGTGGAGGGATGTATCGGGATTATTAGTTGATAGAAAGTGTTAAACCTCTCTGTCTCTGTCCAGAGCTCCAGGTGATCAGGTTCCACTACTTGAACCTCTGTGGCGCAGCCTCTCTCAGAACCTGCTACCACTTAGTTACATTATTAAAGTAACTGTTAAAGCTGCTTCTATGTAACCAACTGTCTCCTCCAAGCTAAATATATAGTCATGTAAACTGTACTGTTTAATGTGAATTTTAATGAAGTAAGCTTCACCTCTTTAAGCTCTTCTTCTTCCTCTATTAGTTTTTTCATGGTATCAGAGCAACATAGCCTCACGGCAACCCTACTCCATGGCAGACTCCAACAGTACCTCTGATAATGCTCAGGCCACTTCCTCTCACCAACCGCCTGCGACAATAGAAACTACCATCCCACCAGCTCTAAAATTTCTCATATCCAACCTAAAGAACCTCGTTCACGTTCATCTCAGCTCAGACAACTATCCCATATGGCGTCTCCAGACTCTAAAAATTTTCTCCGCCAACCATTTTGATGGCCATCTCACCGGCGGCAGCAAATGTCCTCCCGAATACATACCTTCCACTACCTATGGCATATATCATCCCGAATCCCCTTTATGCCACATGGACCTTCCTGGATCAGAACCTCTCCTCCGCTCTGTGTTCGACCATCACAGCTCCCATCCTACCATATATCCTCAATCTCTCAAGCTGCCATGAGATCTGGCTCACCCTTAGGAAGCGCTTCCAACCCTCCAACCGAAGCAGAGTCATCCAGCTCAAGAATGAGCTGTATAACGTCTCCATGAAGGACCTTTCCATGTCTCAGTACCTCAGTCATATTAAGGCGATAGTTGACAATATCTCGGCGGCAGGCTCAGCTATCGACCAAGAAGACATCATTTTCTACATATTAAACGGATTGCCCCCATCTTATCAGTCTTTCAAGACTGCTATACGGACTCGATCCGACCCCATCAATCTGGATGAGTTATATTCACTGCTTTGCAGTGAAGAGGTCAACTTGATGACCGAACACCTCAAGATCACTCCGTCTGAAACTCAAACAATGGCATTCACTGCTTCAAGGGGTCGCACCACCTACTCACGAGGGCGTGGGAGAAACACCAGTGACACACATCAATCCAACCGCAACCCCCTACCCAACAGTCGTGGACGAGGAAGATCAACACCATATCAACACGTTCTCTGTCAAATATGCGGTAAATCTGGGCATATCGCCCTGCACTGCTGGCACAGATCGGATCTCAACTATACACCTCCTGCAGCACCGGCCAAAGCCTTCTACTCCAACACCTCGTCCATCTCTCCTGACTGGTACCTCGACTCAGGAGCCACCGCCCACATTACTGCCGACATATCTCAACTCAAGCAACAGAAGCCCTATGCTGGCTCGGACACGGTATCCATAGGCGACGGGTCATCCCTTCCGATATATAACACCGGTGACGGCATTCTACCCACCCCGACATCTCACCGTAAGCTCCACCTTAAACAAATTCTTCATGTACCTAATATCTCACATAACTTGTTATCTATTCATCAACTCACCAAAGATAATCACTGCTCTGTTCTTTTTTATCCTCATGGCTATCACATTAAGGACCTGACCACCAGTGAAGTCATTCTTCAAGGATCAAGCTCAAAAGGCCTCTATCCGATCACTCCCTCCCGCAAACCTTCAGCACACATAGCCATCAACAATCCCGACAAGTCCAGAAAACTATGGCATTTACGTCTAGGCCATGCTCACAATTTTGTAACTACTGCTGTAATGCAGTCTCTTAAATTAGTCTCTCCCTCTACTCCTCTATGTTGTGTGTCCTGTAATGTGGCCAAAAGCCACAAATTACCTTTTAAATCTCATATGAAATCTGTAACTCAACCATTCAAGTTAATATATAGTGACGTTTGGGGGCCTTCACCCATATTATCTAAAAACGGTCTCAAATACTATGTCATCTTTGTGGATGACTATTCCAAATTCACTTGGCTCTACCTCATGAACACAAAATCTGAAGTGTATCAAAAATTTATTCACTTCCTTGCCATGATTCAAACTCAATTTAACACCAACATTCAATATTTCCGTTCCGACAATGGAGGCGAATACACATCAACTCAATTCAGAAACCTCCTAGCATCCAAAGGCATCATTCACCAAATTACATGCCCTTACACTCTGAAACAAAACGAAGTCTCGGAACGCAAACATCGTCACATTTTGGAGACGACTCGAGCCCTCCTACATGAAGCCAGCCAGTCTTCCTCTAACCTTCTAGACAGATTCTCTACTAACATCTATCTATCTCATCAACCGACTACCATCCAAAAACACCTATCTAACCTCCCCATATCAACTTCTAACCAAAAACTCATCCTCGTATACACACCTAAAGGTATTTGGCTATCTCTGTTTCCCCTGGCTAAAGCCCCTAACTGTCAACAAATTTCAGCCGAGATCGAAGCCCTGCATATTCATTGGATATTCCAACTCATCAAATGGCTACCGCTGCTATGACCAATCAACCAAACAAATCATAACATCACGCCATATGACCTTCTATGAAGATCAATTTCCTCATGCCATACATCCATCTCAACCATCCAACTCCACAGCAGACAACCTCATTTCACCTCTACTACTAACTCCTACATTCATCTCGTCTCACACTAATAACAATGAACCAAAAATCACACACTTGTCACCACCCGATCCCTCTCCTACATCCCCCCACCTCTCCACTTCACCCAACTCAACGAACTCCACCACTCACAGCACCCAGCCTCCAATATCTTTACCAGCAATAATTACCAACCCACCAAAACATCCAATGCTTACTAGATCTAAAACCGGCACACTGAAACCAAAACAAATCTTCACTTTATCAGCCACCCACACGTCCTCCCTCTCTCCCTTAACCTTTGCCCAAGCCAACAAGGACCCTCATTGGCGTCCTGCCATGTCTACTGAATTTCAAGCCTTACAGAACCAAGGGACCTGGGAACTCACTCCTCTTCCTCCTAATCAGCCACTCATAGGCTGCAAATGGACATACCGCCTCAAGCTCAAACCAAATGGCACTATCGATCGTTACAAGGCAAGACTTGTAGCTCAAGGATTATCCCAACAATTTGGAATTAACTATCATGAAACCTTTAGTCCGGTAGCCAAAATGCCAACCATTCTCCTCTTACTTACCTTAGCTCTTCATCATAATTGGTCTATCAAACAATGCGATATCTCCAATGCCTTTCTCCACGGACCACTACAAGAAACCATCTACATGAAACAACCACCGGCTTCATTGACTCCTCTCGTCCCAATCACGTGTGCGAATTACACAAAGCCATATATGGCCTCCGTCAAGCTCCACGTCAATGGTTTCAAACATTCTCTTCATCCCTCTTACAACAACAATTCACCATAAGTCACTCCGATCCCTCTCTATTTCTCTACAACACAAACAACACACACACATTCCTCCTTCTCTACGTCTATGATATATTAATAACAGGAAACAATCCTGATCACATTTCTCACCTCCTATCCACTTTAAAACTACAATTCCATCTAAAAGATCTTGGACCCATCTCCCTGTTTCTTGGTATCCAAGTCACCAAATCAGCAAACTCATACTTTCTCCAACAATCTTCATACGCAGCCTCAATCCTACAATCGGCTGGAATGCAGTCTTGCAAGCCATCTCTCACTCCTCTCGCGGTTCAATCCAAATTGTCCACCGATAGCTCACTACCATACTCTGATCCCACACTCTATCGAGCAATACTCGGCTCTCTTCAATACCTCACCATAACCAGACCAGATATAGCCTTCGCCACCAACTCTCTTTCTCAAGCCATGCATAAACCTCTTAGCATCCACTTTCTCAAACTTAAACGTCTCCTCCATTATATAAAGGGCACCCTTGACTATGGATTACCCGTCACCACCGGAGAACTCACTCTACGCTCCTACTCCGATGCCGATTGGGCCTCCGATCCCACTAACCGTCGCTCTATCTCAGGCCATTGCTCGTTTCTAGGAAACATACTAATCTCCTGGAGTGTAAAGAAACAACCAACTGTGGCGAAATCCTCCACTGAAGCTGAGTATCGCGCCCTCGCCGCCGCGGCAACTGACATTGTCTGGCTACGCCGCCTTCTTGTTGAACTCTCCGTTTCCCAAAACATGGCAACACCGTTATATTGTGACAATGTCTCAGCCATGGCACTTGCAAACAATCTGGTATTCCACGCTAGGACCAAACACATTGAAATAGATTATCACTTCATCAGAGATCGGATCACTGCCAAGGAAATCACTGTGCACCATATATCCTCCCAAGATCAACCAGCTGACATCCTAACCAAAGCATTACCTCTGAAACAGTTCAACGAACTTCGCTTCAAACTAACCATCCAATCTTCGGCTGCTTAGTTTGCGGGGCGATGTTAAACCTCTCTGTCTCTGTCCAGAGCTCCAGGCGATCAGGTTCCACTACTTGAACCTCTATAGCGCAGCCTCTCTCAGAACCTGCTACCACTTAGTTACATTATTAAAGTAACTGTTAAAGCTGCTTCTATGTAACCAACTGTCTCCTCCAAGCTCAATATATAGTCATGTAAACTGTACTGTTTAATGTGAATTTTAATGAAGTAAGCTTCACCTCTTTAAGCTCTTCTTCTTCCTCTGTTAGTTCTTTCAGAAAGGTTCCTCTAAAACTTAAGAGAAAGTTCATAAAAATGGTGGTGGGACCTGTAATGTTTTATTATGGTGTAGAATGTACGTTGGCCATTAGAAGAGAAGCATAATATTAAGTTAAGTGTTGCAGAGATGAGGATGCTTAGGTGGATGAGTGGCTTTACTCTTAGAGACATGATACAAAATGAGTATTAATGTGAAAAGACTAGAGTAGCTCTAATGGAAGATAAGATTAAAGAGAGTCATCATAGATAATTTGGTCATATAAAATAACGACCTTCTGATGACTCATCGCGGAAACTATATGTATTAGTGTGTTTCACTAATTGATATGCACTCTTCTATTGTCAAATATACAATAAGTGTATGATGGAGGCGCAAAACTATCCATGCAAACTCCTAAAATCATCAGTATTCCACATATAATTTTTTTTTTTAAAAAAAAAATTATTATAAATCTCATTGTTTCGTTGTAAGAATTTATAGCCCAAGTGTGTTATGGATATTCAAAATTATAAAAGTTAGATGTATAACCGAATGTTGTTGGGGCGCAGGACATTAACATATGAATTTATGAACGGTGTGAATTAATTCATTCAGGTAAGCTGTCAATTACCTTCTTTTATATGAGAGAGAAGGTTTCAATGTTCATATTCCAAACACTAAAATCAAGTCTACCTCACACCAGATGAGATTACTGTTGTTCTATATCGGAGAGGATTCATACCAGAATATTGGTATTAGACTTCACATGATGAGTACAAGCCTCATTTCGACTCTCAGTGTGGTCCATTGACAAATTCTAACATAATTGAGAAAAATGGAGTTAAGATATTTAAGGACTTTATTTATGATGTAACTGAGCTACAATTTTAACAATATACAGAAGAATCCCCAAATAAGGAGGAACATAACTTCTATGATTTGTTGCACGCTATGCAACAACCAATTTGGAATGGGTGTACTACTCGCTCAGAGTTATATATTAATGTGAAAATATTAAGTATAAAAATATAATACAATGTACCTAGATAATGCTTTAATTAATTCATTTGCCTACTTAAGGAGACCAAACAGTCCTCTCGTCAGGAATCCTCACATAATAATCTCTCTCGGTCTATACTACTATTCCCTTCCTCTTAAAGGCTTGTGATAACAAAGGACTACTTTATTTTTATAATGAACATAGGTGAATATTGTTGAACTGCTTATATTATATTCTTGACATGTTACAATATTTATCCCAATCACTTTCTCCTTTTCTCTCTATGTTTTCCTTCTCATCTACACAAGTAACTAGTAAGCAAATTTTAAGAAATTAATTTAGACTTCGTTTGAGACAACTTTCTTACTGTTTTTTAAAATAACTTTTTAATCTTAAACTAGAAATTTTTATACTAGGAAACTAATTTAGAAAGTTGTCTCAAACAAAGCCTTATTTTTTATTTCTCCTCCTAGGTCACAAGGACTTGAGTTTGGGTCTGACCCAAACGAATGAACCACTTTCTAAAATATATTAAAATTTTGAAAATATTCTAGCACAATTTTTTTAGTATACTATTTTATCCAAATATACTTATAGATTAATTTAAGACTATGTCTATAGGTTTATTATAAAAATTAAAATAAATCTTAAGATTCCTACACTATTTAATGCACAAATTCATATGAAATTAATACAAACTTTGCATTTTTTTTTCATAACTTGCTCAAAATTATCTTTTACATACATGCAATATTACTTAAGATTAATTTAGTTTGAAATAAAACTAAAATTGTTGCGTTGTTATCTATTAAAAAAATTATTAAAATAAGGGATTTAAATTAAATTATTTTTTCTAGCTAACCAGTTATTAATTCATCCTTTACATAAACTATGAGAGGAGCATTCACTCTACTCATTTCAAGAAAAGATTAAAAAATCTCTTTGCCTTCTTATATTCTTCTGGATGAAGATGAAACACATTAAAAATGAAGTAGCAAGAGAAGGGCTCACTTCAAATATAAATGCAAATCAAATTAAAATAGTTGGATCAATACAATTGATTAAAACAATACATATATACATGAAGAACTCCAAGTATTTTCATCAAGTACTTAGCCCATCTGTTTTAGCAGAAGCTTCGAGTGAGAGCCACAATCAAAGTTCAGTGAAAAAGATAAGTAACAAGAAGGGCGATGAGCATGAGAGCATAAGCAATTCCCTGATCTATCATCTTCCCATCATTGCTTATCGGCGGCGGCGCAACAGCTGGTGAAGGCGCCATGATCTGACCATATGAGAGCTCCATAAGCCCAGACAAAAAGAAGGCGAGGAAGATCAGAGCAGAAGCTTTGATGGAACTCATCTTTCTCACTGTGAGAGGAAAGAGGCTGTAAAAAGACTGAAACTTTAGCTAGGTTTAGTTTGAGACAACTTTCGTACTGCTTTTTAAAATGAATATCTAATATAAAAATTTTAAATTCAAAAAAATATTGTACTAAAAACCTATTTAATTTAGAAAGCAAGAAGAAAGTCTTCCCAAACGAAGCCTTAGTTTGGGACGACTTTATTACTATTTTAACTTTCTAAAAAAAAAAAAAATCAATGAAAACAATGAAAAAACAATAATAAAAAGCAGTCAGAAATGAAGCCTAAGTATTTATTAAATTTGTGTGGCATAACAGAATAGGATAAATGAAAAAGATTGACTTTTGAAGTTTATCTATAGACTTGGTCTATTTAAGAACACAAAAATATGATAATTATTTATTTAAAGTCAAAGTTGGGTTAGTTTGACTTAGGGTAAGTTGAATTTGTTCAAGCATGTTTTGAGCTTTGTTTAATGTAGGTCAGATATTAGGGTAAGTGTTTATGCCCAACCTATTTTTCTTATTTATGAATAGTTAGAGGTTGTGCGCTCATTTGTTCGCACCGATAAATAGTTGTGGTTTCAAAGTCCTCGCAATTGTGCTGAGATTCTGTTAGCTCTTATCATGCATATGTCTTGAAAATAAGATTCACTTGTCTCTCAAATCAGATGAATCGTGAAATGATTTTTCAATATTCCATCCAAGCATACATTTATATGCAAATTTTTATACGTATATAAACATAATCAAGCTATTATCGAGAATAATAAGATTAAATAAGTTACTCATATTTTCCTTGTAAAATACACGATCGAGTTTATAAAAATATAGTCAATTTTGAGCTAAATATCTAGCAAAATACGATCGAACAAATACAGCTGACACCTCACAATATTGGGAAAGATTACAAGAATAGCAGGCCATTCAATAATGAATTTTTCATGACACTTCTTGTCACACCCCAGAATCTAAGTTAGAAGAATTACATATATTATTAATATTATTTTCTAAACATCAATGAGAACTCACAAAATCCAATATAAAGGCAAAATATAATTACATTATTATTCATTGAATATATATATATTTCGATTAAGTTTCTAAAATAATATATATAATAGTCAACAACAGGCTACAAAATAATAGACAAAAACTAAAGAGAGGGAAATAAAATCTAAATTATCACCTACTAGTTAGTCTCACTCTGCAAGCTCCTTACCCTTACCTGAAATCACGTAAAAATCACATAATGAGCACATAGTCCAGTAAGTGACTATAGTCTTACAGCTGAAATCAATACATGAAAAGATAAAAAGTATGTTGTAAAGCATGTAAGAAAATATATAAATTAATATATATTATTTGTATCGATCATCTGTATCAATTTAACAATCTTTTATATCACATCTCAATCTGTCAATTATATTGGTTATCTTCATTATCAATCTTGATCATAAATCATTCTTTATTAGTTAATCAATTAGTCAATGAATCTTTATTATTTAATCAGCCTTATTCAATCGACTAATTTTATCATTTGTTCTATATCATCATTCGATCAATTATATCAGTTAATAAGTTGTATCGGTATTACTATCATATATCAGTATTATTATATTTCAGTACTATCAATACTCTTATCATATATTAAATATTCAGATGAGAGTATTTTAATTTGACCTTAAAAGTATCTTGATATAGCTCCTGCACTTATAACTACCTTATTGATCTTTAGCTCCTTATAATTCTCATCTCAAAAGTATCATGTGAGGTTATTATATCATATATATGATATCAATCAATACATTATTTCAATACTCCTTATGATGTTTCATATCAGTATTTCGGCTTCTCAATTTTATACACATATGCCAAATATTCTATCTTATCATATTCATCTTGTTATTATTCATACCATATTACTATTAGTATTACATTTCAGTATATATCAATCACATCAATTATTTTAGTATCATCGCATCAAAAGCATAGTACATTACATTTCAACATGTTTTCATTATACATTTCCCTACTCTTTTCACATATAAATTCATACGCAAATACTTAAATGGTAAAAATGCAATAAAATCATATAAAATGTTTAAATCGATAGCATATCAAAAGTTACATGATGAAAGCTTTTGAAATCAGGAGATAATATATTTTTGATGGATTCATGAAAGATAATATCCATAGGAATCAAAACAATTGAAAACAAAAGAAAAGGTTTTGTCATTAGCATATGAATTCCACCAGCAATTCATTACTTAATTTTTATCAAAGATCTTATAAAAATTTGTCAGAATTATGAAACAATTTTTTTCTAAATTTGGGCACCATCTCCTCTCATAATGTAATCATACATATTCACATCATAACACATTGATTTAATACATGCATTTCTTATAAATAAATAAATAACAACATGACTCTAACAAGTTGAATTTCTAAATAAAATAAATGCAGACCTGTCAACTTGCTTTCAAATTTGGAGGCTTCATTACTTTTTTTTTTATTAATAGGAATAGTCCAACCACAAAATTCTACCTTCATTAAGATCATTTTTCATTGCATATTAGTTATTTGATTTCTTGATTTTCTTCCAAAAAAAAAACCAATTTTTAAATAAGAAAATATTTATAACATTTTTTTGTCATAAAAATAATATTTAAAATAATAGCTTTAAATAAATTTAAAATTCTATTAGTGTTAGAATTATATATTTTTAATTGTCTTAAGTACTTTAGATTGAAGCTATTAAAGGGTCAAATTTTGTCAGGCTTTTCAAGAATTTAAAAATTAATAAATTATTCAGCCCATTCTTTTACCAAGTCTTAAAAGACTGCTTCTTTGTCCAAGTCAACACAGCAATAATTTAATTTAATTGCCGGTAGGGATCGAGTTCCAACATCTTCTTCATTGAGCTCTCAAATCTATATAAGAAAGCTACAGAACTTTGCTTTTCCCCATCCAATTCTTTTCTTTATCTCGTCTCTTCTCTACAAAAGCTAAGTTCAATAATTTTTCTGTAGCATTTTACCTCTCCCAGTGGCTGCAGAACTTAATTCTCTTAAGCATTGAAAGATGAGTTCCATCAAAGCTTGGGCTATGATCTTCCTCGCCTTCTTCTTGTCTGGGCTCATGCCGCTCTCATATGGTCAGATCATGGCACCTTCCCCAGCTGTTGCACCGCCACCGATCAGCAACGATGGGAAGATGATAGATCAGGGAATTGCTTATGCTCTCATGCTCATCGCCCTTCTTGTTACTTATCTTATTCATTGATCGTTAAGACTTAAGAGGGGCTCGACTCCTATTTGTTCATATTCTTCATCGTTATATGCTTCACAGATATATCGGATGTCTAAGGGGGCAGAGCCCTCTGACAGAATTCAACTCGATGAAACAGATGCGTAAATTAGGCACTTAATGTGAAGACTTATCGTGAAGTTCTTCATATATATATGTAATGTTCTAATCAAATTTTATTGATCTACTAATTATAAATCGATTTGTTCATTATATTTTTAGCGTAGAGGACTTTGTGATGAAATCATTAAAATGTTGGTAGGCTAAGAAGAGTTATTAAACTTCAAAGGCAGATTTTTAAGAGGGGCACAAGCCCTCTCCAAAAATTTATGATAAGCGTTCAAATAATGATTTTTTTTATATATAATTGAATGAAAAAAAAAAAGGAACTACCCAACTAGATAATAAATTTATTTGGCATAATCTAAATTTGATATATATATAGGGGTATTATGGACAAAAAGTCTAGAGGGGTAAGAATTAAACATTGAAAATTTTTAGTTTTATCTGTGAAATCCCTTCACAGAATAAAACTAAATTTTTAAATATCGAGGCATTATTTTGATATAATAGTTAGAATTTTATTAAAAACTCTAAAATTAATCATGCACGTACAAAAGCGCTCATAGGATGAGAAATTACACCAAATGAATAAAATAGTTAGTCGAAAATAAAGCTCAAATCTTAAACATTGATGCGTCTTTTGGTCTAACGTTAAAATTTCAATAAAAACTTCAAAGTTAAATTAGCTCATACATGAGCAATCTTGGAATGGATGATCTCCTTAGAAGCTACACCAAATGAATAAAATTATGAAAAAATCATATCAAAGCGGACAGTATCTCGATGGTTTAGAGTTTAAGCTGTTACACTCTCTATGCAATTGAGTGTTGAATTGACTTGAGCAAAATAGCTTTTTTTTATGATATTTTTTTTTAAAGTGAGTGTTGAACGAAGACCACTGTGGTGACATTTGGAGAACAGCCAACCATGCCGCTGCTATTGCCTTCGCCTTTAATTTAAGGCTTTGTTTGGGATGACTTTTTTATTACATCTTAAAACAGAATTTTAGTACAAAAAATAAAAATTTTGTACTAAAACTCTAATTTAAGAAGCGATAAGAAAGCCGTCGAAGCCTAAGACTTGGTGATAAAACTTGCTAAATAATTTATTAATTTAACTACATAAGAAATTTTTTAAATGTTTAACCTATTGTTTATGCCTTAAATAGATTGATGATAAATTATTATAAGAAAAAGATAATCCTAACACATTAGTACTATATCATCAATTTTCAGCTAAAAAGTTATAATATTTTGTACTAGAAAGTTATTTTAAAAAAGTTGTAAGTCAGTTGTCTCAAAGGAAACTTTCATTCGGGATAACTTTCTTATTGTTTTGCTTTTTAGACTACATCCACAATTTCTGTTTTGCCACTGTTTTTTTATTATCTCAATAAATTTTTGAGCTAGGAAGTTGCTTTCTACAACAACTTTTTTAATTTTTTTTTTTTCATTTTACAAGCATCTTTATAAAATATTATATTCATCTCAAACATATCTTAAATAAATCCACAACTATTATCAATAAAATTCAACCGTGCTGGACCATGAACAAACTTATGTTTTAACTGAGATAGGCAAAAATCATATTTTGTTTTTTTAATTAAAACCCACAAAGGGGCCTACATGTTAATATCAAAAAAGAGGTTACATAGTCCTTAAAAGGATCCACATACTCTCTAATGCTCGAATGAGCTACAATCAAAAAGTAAAAAAGACCTACGAGCCCGTGGTTCCTTGTCCTAATAATACACTTAAAATAAAAGAGGCTACTAATGGTGTTGTGAGCAACCAACACCCAAAAAAGGAAGCTCTGAAGATAAGAGTTCAGCATCCACTTCCTGCAAAAATGAGATGGCAAGAAAAAAAGCACAAAAAGAACCAACCAGAGGAATACCTGGATAACAAAGCAGGTAGAGCGCACATGAGTTGAAAGTTACCTGCACAGGACTCTCCAAAAAACCAAATAAGAGGATATGAAATAAAACAGAGAAGAGAAATAGAAAAAGGGATCGTTGCAGCCATCCAGAATATAAGCAACCAGAGACATGGTACTGTAAGAAGAAATGCTCGGGATGCAATAAAACAGAGCCATATGAGTATTAAGAAACCTCCGCTGCACCGCAAAAAACCAAAAAGCCATAATAGAAACAGCAGCATGAGAGAAACAAACCAGCGTTACAAGATATGAAATAGACCAGTATAGAGAAGGATAGTAGCCAGTCTTCATCCAAATGCAAACCAGAAACAAATTGATAGAGTATCAACCCAGATCAGCACGCTCCGCAAACACAGCAGAGTGAAAAGAATCCCTAACGGTGTGATCTCAATTGAAGTAGAACATAGAGCAAATAAGAAACACATGAACCAACACAGAAATCCAGACATTAACCATACCTGATATAGGGTAAACCGGTATTATCTAACATGATCATACCTTGAAGTAAAGGATGCAAATCAGAAGGATTTAATTCTTCATAATGCAAAATATTGCAACCCCGCTTAGCTAACCAATCGGCACACACATTCGCTTCACGAAAAATGTGAGAGATAAAATAATGAAAACTGGACAGAGAAAGCTTTAGCTTTCTAATAAGATAAAAGTTTTCAGGATTACCAGGAACCATATTCTTAATAATCTGAATAAGAAGCAAAGCATCAACTTCAATCTAAATAAAACTAATACCTAAGTTAGTGCAAATATTCAGCCCGAGGAGAAGAGCAAAAATCTCAGCAGTAATCGCAGAGTTACAGTTAATAGGGGCCGAGTAAGCAGCTAAAACCTTACCAACCTCATCTCTAATAATACCTCCAGCACCAGCACCGTTAGGGCCAAGAGAACCGTCAGTATTAAGCTTAATGTAAGGTGGTTTGGGTTTGATCCACTTCACCATTTTATCAACAGCAATAGAGTAAATATCAGCAAAATTAATGCCCAAAGAATTGGCCAAATGAATGCAGTTTTTGAAATTCTTCTTCGAAATAAGCTTGTAAGAGTGCATTTAAAGAATTTTGTGTTTAACATTAGAAATAATAGTAGTTGCATTCATCCCAATATTATTGTGTTTAGCATCATTACGGGACTTCCATATGAACCAAACAATAAGAATATGAATAAGATTTAAAATGTGACCTTTAGAGATTTGGAACCAACCTTTGATGACAGAAATAAAATCCTCATGCGAAGCAATCAAAGGTCTATTAGAAATATTAGCAAAATAATTCCAAACAGTTTGAGCAATGACTCCAGACACAAATAGGTGATCAATTGTCTCAATTTCCGAACAGCAAAAACATTTAGAGGCTAGTTGGAAGCCTTTCATTTGAAGCCTAAAATCCACTGGAATGTATCCTTTGATACATCTCCAAATTAAAATAGAATAAGATAAAGGAAAGTTCATGTGCCAAATAGCTGAGTAAATAGTGGAGCTATCCTTTTTAATTCTGAAAGAATTCCAAACATCCTTTAAAATAAAATTGCCAGAAGAAGACAGAGAGAATAAAATTAAATCTTTATCTTGCAGTTGAAGAGGAACCTCTAAAATTTTATCAACAATGAAGGGAGGAACCACCTCTCTAAGTTTAGAAATATCCCAAAAGCCATTGTTAAAAAACTGAGAAACTTTAATACTACTAAGTATTAAGCAAAGTGTCAATAGAAGAATACCCGAGCCAATTGTCTTGCCAAAAGAAAATATCACCTTTTCCAAGACCCCATTGTATGAACTGTTCAGCTTCCCACTTAATATTGCACAGCCTCTTCCAAATAAAAGAGTCAGTATTTCTATGAAAGCATAAAGAAGGATGAGTATTAGGGCAGTACTTAGTATGCATAAAGCGAGCCCAAAGACTGACGTTAGATCTAAAAGAAAACCATAATTTAAAAGAAAAAGCTTTAGCCGAATCAGTTAAAGATTTGCAACCAAGGCCACCTTCAGAAAGCACACCACAATTTCTATTCCAAGAGGAACAATGAATGCCTTTATTGTTAAAAGAGGAGCCCCAAAAAAACTTGTTTAAAATTCTCTCTAATTTGGAATAGATGGAAGTAGAGGGCAATAAGGTATGAAAAAGATAAATAGGCATTGAGTTTAAAACAGACTTTATTAGAGTGAGCCTACCACCATAGGATAAAAAGTTAGAGGACCAATTTAATTGAAAAGAAAATATTATCAAAAATATTATCAAAAAGAAAATTCCTCTTTTTACCTTTATAGATGGGGGTGCCAAGGTACGTAATTGGTAAAGCTTTAGGCAGAAAACCACATAATCTTTGAATGCTTTGAATTATGTTCAGATTAACAGAATTGCTAACAATAAAAGTGCTTTTATCTTTGTTAATAGATAAACCGCTATGATTATAAAAACTAATCAGGAAATTCAACAGTAAAGAAATGTTATTAATAGAACCATTAGTGAACAGAATGAAATCATCAGCAAAGCTAAGGTGAGATATAGGTAAACCTCTAATAGTACGATAATTTAATTTAGGATGTCTCAAGTATAAATCATTTAAACCTTTAGAAAGAAATTTCATAGCAATAATGAAGAGAGCAGGAGGCATAGTATCACCTTGTCTTAAGCCTTTGGAAGATTTGAAAAAACCAATATGCTTGCCATTAATAATAACCGAGAAAAAATAGTTTTCAATACTATTTTTGATAAGAGAAATAAAAGAGCTGCTGAAACCAAAAAGAGAAAAAACCTTATAGAGGAAATTCCAGTTGAGATTGTCATAGGCTTTAGAAACATCAAGCTTAAAAATCACATTGCCACCTTTAATTTTAACATTGATATCATGAGTGATTTCTTGAGCTAACAAAATATTATAAAAAATGCTACGACCTTTCACATAGCCCGTTTGATTCAAAGAAATAATGTTGGGCAAAATATTAATAAGTCTATTAGCAATGATCTTAGAGTTCAACTTATTGAGAAACGTACACAAACTAATAGGTCTAAAATCATGCCAGTGATTAGGGCCCTCGATTTTAGGGATGAGCACAATATAAGTAGAAGAGAAAAATTTAGGGTAGGGGTTACCAGCAAAGAAATCCGCCACCGCATTAATAACATCCTCTTTGATAATATCCCAATTGTCTTGAAAGAATTTAGTAGTAAAACCATCAGGCCCCGCAACCGCATTGCTATTGAGATCCTTGATAACTCTAAAAATCTCATCTTCAGAAGGAGTTTGGTAAAGCATATTATTATCATCCTCACAAATAATGTTGGGAATAATATGAGAGTTAGTAATAGGCAAACAAGTAGACGAGTAGGTAAAAATATTCTTAAAGTAAGCCACACCGGAGTTGCAAATAGACTCATCAGAATTAAGAACATAACCATCAACATCAAAAATCTTATGAATATGGCTTCTAGATTTCTTTTTGTTGGCTAAAGAATGAAAAAATTAGTGTTTCTATCACCTTCCACAATAAATTTAGCATTGGACTTTTGATTCCAATAACATTCTTCTTGACGTTGAAGAAGAAGAAGAGAATCTTTAGCTTGATTAAGGGAGGTCATGTTATCAGAAATAGGATTGCATTGGAAAATAGTATCCAAATAAGAAACTCTGCATCTTTAATATTAGCAAATAAGTTTTTGAAAATGCATTTATTCCACCACCTCAAGCACTGCTTGAATCTAGAGAGCTTAGACCAGAGTCTTAACATGCCAGAAATATTGTTATCGGGAAAAACCGGAGCATTCCAGTTAGTAGAGAGAAGATTAGAGAAATCAGCATGTAACATCCACATATTTTGAAATCTAAAAGATAAAACATTGTGATGTAAAATTTTGCTAATATTCAAAAGAAGGGGAGAATGGTCAGAAAGAGTTCTACTAAGATGCTCAATACTAGAAGAGGGTAAATCAGCAATCCATTTATCATTAAAAAGAAATATGTCTAATCTTTGCCACAAATTGGCTCTATACCACGTGAAGGGACTACCAAAATAACCAATATCATTAAGGTTGCAATCACTTATCATAGAATTAAAATCATCCATCACATTAACATTAGGGGCATTACCACCAAGTCTCTCCGAGGAGTTGGAAATAATATTAAAATCACCACCAATGCACCAAGGACCATTAATAATAGAGGCAAATTGTCTTAATTGATTCCAAAGAGGTAAACGATTGGTTTTGGTGCAAGCAGCATAAACAAAGGAAGCATAATAGTTGACATTGAAAAAAGAAATATAACAATGGCAAACTTGAGGAAGATCATCAATAACATTTAAAGAGATAACATTATTCCAGAAGATCCAGATTTTGTTGGAACAATTAGCATAACAATTAGAAAAACCTAATAACTTAGCAGTAGAAGCAATGCTGATATTCTTAATTAAAGGCTCAATCAAAACAAGCAAATGAATATTATGAATTTTACACAAATTACGAACTCGAAGCTTGGAGTCCTTACCACCAAT
Organism: Dendrobium catenatum; assembly: GCF_001605985.2. Lineage (NCBI taxonomy): Eukaryota > Viridiplantae > Streptophyta > Magnoliopsida > Asparagales > Orchidaceae > Dendrobium > Dendrobium catenatum. The sequence continues at coordinate 9,208,614 of NW_021319518.1, read as the reverse complement.
ACCTCTAACATTCCATAAAAAGGCTTTAATCATTGCAATGTTTTGAGGAATTTTGAGCTCTAGTTGATCTGGGAGTTGGTAATAAAATATGTTTGGACTGCTTACCCTTTTTCCTAGAAACCTGTATTGAAATTGTCCTCAAGAGGACTATTAGAAGTAACTTTGCAAACATCGGATTCAGATTTCTCGGTGCTATAGCCAGGCACAACATTCCCTGAAAAAGGAGGGATGAATTCCCCCTCTTCATGATCCTCACTAACATTGTTATTAGAAATAAGAGCATTGTTAACTAAAACCACAGGAGGCAAACAATTTTCAAAAGAAACTCCATTGTCCCCTTCATTGAACATGGAAGCAATAGAAACAAACAAATTAGGTTAAGTTATAGCAACACAATCATTAACAAGAACGTTCGTATCCTTGGTATCATGATCAGGAATATCATCTAAAATAGGATTATTAGTTAACTGTAAAGTATTAACAGTGGAAACTTCATTGATTAAGATGTTGTCAGAATGATTCAAATCATCAATATCTAAGTTATGAATAATGGGTTGCGGTTCCACCAGATTCTCAGAATTCTCATTATTCTCATTTTTTTTGTCGATCGGGACATAAATTTTTTTAGAATCGATAAAGCCAAGCTTCCCGTTAGACATAACTTTAGATTTTTTAAGTTCAGGGTGAAGATTAAAGCATTCATTCTGTGCGTGTCCATGTATTTTGCAATGAGAACAGAAATCCGGCACATTATCAAATCCCACTTTTTGAAAATAACCGAAAGCTTTAGATCCAACCCAAATTTCCTTGGGATGAGTCTTCGAAATATCAATCTCAACAAGAATACGGGCAACATAAGGTCTAGTACGAGAAGTAGTAGCTTGATCCGTTTACAACGGTCTTCCAAAAATTAATCCTGAAGCATGCAGAACTTGTTAATTGAAAAAGTGAAGACGAAGGTTACGGAATGAAATCCAAACAGGCACGATGGGGGATTCCTCTTTTATATCAAAAAAAAGGTGTCCATTTCAAAATACGCATTTGAAAGTTGAAGATGAAATACGAGCGCCTAGCAAAAATGCGACTATAATCAAGATCATTCGATAATTGAATAGCAACATGCCTAGAATCGAGCAAACCAACCGAATAGAAACCCGACAGTTTTAAAGAAGCAAAAAATTGGTGTATCTCATCAAGATTAGGTCTACGAAGACCAAATTTACCGACAAGAGTGAACTTGAAAGGAGACGCTAACCTCAAAACCTCTTCATCCGACAGTAAAATCGCAGGAACGCCATTAAAGTAGTTTGAGTAAGAGATGGAAGCTCATCACCTGCAGAAGCTTTACCGACAAGTATCTCTTTGAAAGATCTAGATCTAGAAGGAGATTTCGGAGAATCGTCAACCAGGTTGAAGAAACCCTTACTCTTTTGCGTCACTGGCTCCGAAACCTTCCCCCAAGAGGAGCCAGGAGCAATTTCAGCCATAAGAAATTGGCCCAGAAGGGGCAGAGAATGCAAAATGGAGCCAAGGCACAACGATCGCTCGAGAAAACACAAGGAAGGCAGAGGAAAACAGGGCCAGTGAGGGCGGAAGGAGGGGAACCCTAAATCGGTAGAGCGGCTAGGGCGAACGAAGAGAGAGGAGAGGCGAGTATGACAAGGAAATGATGACCATCATATTTTGTTTATTCCTAAATAGACTTCCATCGATTCTATCAATAATTGCATCGATTAATGTTATATTCATTTCTCTTATTCTTTTATGTTATAGAGTAATTTCATAATTGTAAGGAAATCTTAAAGCTCCTTCTAAATTATATGGTGATATGACAATAATTAGGGGTGTCATAATGGGTTTTTAGGTCGGATTTGGATCCAATTCGAAACTAACTTGCATTCAACAAATCCAATTTGAATATGTCATGATTAGGCAAACAGTTCGGGAATTTAGACCCGGATATGACCCACTAGGATACTAGGTTGACTCGACTCGTCACGTTAACCTAGGTTGCGAGCAGGGCAACAACCAGTGAGGGGTGTGGGCCGCTGAGGGCGAGCTCGGGTGTGAGGTGCGTGACACTAGCTAGCATGGGTGAGGTGCCAACGAGAGCTATCCGATGCGAGAGCGAGTGCGGAGTGCTAGCCTAGGTGATGGGTGCGAGCAACTTCCATGGTGTTGGGTGCGGGTGCATATGTGTAGCAGTGGAGTTGAACTTATGTGGGTGAGGGTGCAAGAAAGTTGGTGCACAATCAAAATTTGGTCAATTTTGAATTAGCAAGTTAACCCAAACCCAATCCGGTCTTTTAAACAGAACGTAAATTTGAACCTAAACCCAACTCATTTGTTAAACAATTGACCCGAATCCAAATTTTTTAGATCGGGTTATCATGTCAGGTCAATAATTGACCCGCCAAGCAATAATAGCCTTGGTTTTACTATTATATCCTAAATAAGATAATGTGTTGGCCTGTAATCTTGAATCAAACATTGATCACTTATTTAGGTCTGAATTCAATTTATGCTTCATTTGAGACAACTTTCTTACTCTTTTGCTTTTCATATCACAATAAAGATTTTTATTTGGCTAAACTATTTGTTGGCTACTTTAACACAAAAATTATGTGAGAAAGTTGATTTTTTAGCAACTTTAAAAAAATCTCTATAACTCATTTATAATTATCATTATAAAAAATTATAATCGTCTCAAACAGATATTTACAAATAGTCCAAGGATAAAATTATAATTTAAAATTTTAGTTGCGTGTAATTGCAATTTAAAATTTTGGTAGCTTGTTAGAACTGTTATTTTTAATAATTTAATTTGATTATCGGTCAAACTATTTTTTTAATCTATTTGACTTATTCCAAAAATTTCTCCCGCAGTTGATGTTTGACTGATTCATCTCAGCGTACAATTTCTACCGCAATCATTGGTCAAACTTTCTTCTACAGTCGTGTTCTAAATACATAAATTATTTAGCACACTAAGTTTGACTCGTGCAACTCAGCGTTCAGTTGCCTTATTTGAATTCAAACATCCATCCTTCAAGCTCTCACAGCTATATAAGAAGAGCTTCATAACTTTGCTTTCTCACATCCCCAAAGTTCAACAGTTTTTCTATTTGCTGCAAAGCTTTCTGAAGCACTAAAAAGATGAGTTCCATCAAAGCTAGTGCTGTGATCTTCCTTGTCTTCTTTTTGTCTGGGCTTATGGAGCTCTCATATGGTCAGATCATGGCGCCTTCTCCAGCTGTTGCGCCGCCGCCGATTAGCAGCGATGGCAAGATGATAGATCAGGGAATTGCTTATGTTCTCATGCTTGTTGCCCTTCTTGTTACTTATCTCATTCACTGATCATTAATTGTCACCTCACTTGATCACTTTGTCATAAAAAATTTAATTATTCTTTGGTTATTTGGTATCTTCTTCTGATGTAAAGGCTTAATTAACATGGAGATTTTTATGTAAATCTTATTGATCCAATCATTTAAATTGATTTTATTTGTGTTTGTTCCTTGTATTTTTATTGGGGAGCTGTACTCTTCGTACTTCATTTCTGTGTGTTTGAGAAGGAATATGAATCCTTAGGAAAATCCATCAATGGTCATCATTGCCTCAAGCATAACGAGAAAAAATAGATTTTTCCCACGTGAAAAAACTATTGTAAATCCATCTAAATCCGTCAATAAATTAACTTCCCGGCCAGAATGTTTCTGAAGGTTTTCAGTCCACTGGAAAAAGCCCCACCATTAATGCTTTACAATGAAAAAAATTATCAAAAATTTACAAAAATAAATTATCGCAGCAGTCGTCTCCACAATTGGCATAGAAGATATCATTATTTATATCTTGAACGGCCTCCCCTCCTCTTACAACTCCTTCAAAATAGCTAGCCCCACCTCCCTCAATCCGATCGATCTCAACGTTCTTTACTCGCTACTGTGTAGCATGGAAATCAACCTCCAAACCGAACAACAAAAATATTCAAAATCTTACTCGGACACGACTGATCTTCAGACTACTCACATATACAACACTCACGGTCGAAGCTACACCCGCTTCTCCAAAGGATGGAACTCAGCTACCTGCCCGTCTTACAACTCGACGAACACACAACAACTAGCTCAACACAACACCGATCACCCTGTCAGTCAAATATGCGGGAAAACTGGGCATTCATCCCTCAATTGTTGGCATCGGTGCAATATCAAATACCGAATCACCAACCCCATTCAAATCCACGCTCTGCACTCTCACCACAACCCACCTCCTCATTTGATTGGGTACTCGACTCGGGAGCCTCCACGCACCTAACACCAGACATTACAAACCATCAACAATCCACCTCCTATCATGAAGCCGACTTAGTTTCAATCACTAATGGAACCTCCATTCTGATCCACAACCCTGGTCAAGGACTGCTCCCTCTACCCGACTTTGCTCGTAAGCTTCACCTGCGCAATATGCTCCACTTCCCTTCTTTATCTCACAATCTTCTTTCCATTTCTAAATTAACAGCCGATAATCATGTTTCAATTTATTTCGAAGCTAATGGATTTCTTATTAAGGACTTACATGATAATCATCCTCTTCTACGTGGTCTACTTCATAACAGACTCTACCGGCCAGATTCATATACCTCCCCCAACTCAAAGCGCCGCCCTTCAAGCTACTACCAATTCCACCCTCCTCTGGCATGCTCAGGTAGGACACCCTCACCAGAGGCTCCTTCCCATCTTAGCTCAGCACATACCCAACATTTGTACTTCTTCTTCTTCTTCTTTGGTTTGCACTTCTACCATTTAATAAAAGTGTCATTGTCACCTCTACACCATTCTCACTTATTCACTTTGATGTTTGGGGTCCTGCACCTCACCAATCCTTTAACTGTTTCAAATATTATGTGCTATTCATTGATGATTTCACTAGATTTTCATGATTTTATCTTATGCATTCTAAACCAGAAACCTTTATAAATTCAAACATTTAGGTGCTATGATTAAAAATCAGTTTAACACTCAGCTGTAAGTTTTTTTATCGGATGGAGGAGGCAAATTTACAAGTAATTTGTTTCAAGAATTTCTCTCTAATAACGGAATCACTCACCAACTTAGTTGTCCTCATACCCCCGAGCAAAACAGTCTAGCATAACACAAGCATCACCACCTTCTGGATCTCACTCGCACCCTTCTTCATGCTGCTCACCTACCAGCCCCCTTTTGGGCCGAAGCTCTCTCCATGGCAAACTATCTAATCAATAGACTCCCTTCCAAAGTCCTTTCCCTTCACACTCCCTATCAGCTGCTTCACGGAACAATTCCCTCATACATCCATCTTCGGACCTTCGGATGTTTATGCTTTCTTTGGTTAAAACCATATGCTCCAAACAAATGAGCTTCGCAATCTCAATAATGCATCTTTCTCAGGTATTCATCAGGCCATAAAGGCTATCATTGTCTTAACATACACATCAACAAAATCCATATTTCGCGACACGCTGTCTTCTACAAACAATATTTTCCTTACAAATCACTATCAAACACAAAATTCATATCTTTCAATCAACTCATTGTTAGTCTTGAAACTGCAACAGTTACCTAAGTTAGCAAACTAGATGAGCAAAAAACCAGGGATATAAACGAGTTGAGTTGAGCTTAAGTTACTCCTAGTTTGAGCTTAAGATTGATTAATAATTCAAAATCTAGTTCGAGCTCCAACTTACTTATAATATATTTTAAGTAGATTTTATAGTAATTATTTTTTAAACAAACAGGTTATAATAGCAAGTTGAGTCGAGACTAACTCAAGCAACTCGGTTGTTACCTCATTGAGCTCTGCTCATAAGCCCTTTATTGAACATAACTCGAACCAGCCACAAGTCATCTTGATTCATTTAAAGTCCTGCACACAACCTCCAATTAATATTGTATTGTGAGAAAGGAGTGAATAAGTTCATAAATGAAAAAAAATAATAAGTGATTAAAAATTTGACAACAATCTCTTGTTTATTAGCAGTAATTAGTGTGTTTAAGCACGACAATAATTTAGAAATAGTCCATCAATAAAATTCTACATTCATAATTAAGACCGTCTTTCAATACACATATTAGTTAATTAATTAATATGCTGATTTTTTTCAAACAATAATTTTTTTAAATAAGAAATGACTTATAAACATAAGGGTGTGTGAAGCATTGTCCCTTTGTGAATTTTTTTAATAATTTTCTATTTTTACAAACTATAACTAAATAGCACTATTTTGAAAACAGGAGCAGACTAGCCGGTTCAACCGTGAATAAGTCGCGTGGCCGGTTTGATCCATCTTACAAAATCGGCTTCACATCGAGCCGAATTGAACCTGCAAAAAACGGGTGAAGTACTGCTGAACCGGTCTAGCTTGGAAAGAACCAACGGGTTCTACAAAAAAAGTTATATACTACGTAGCATTTTTTTTTTACTTTGGATTTAATAAAATAAATGTGATAAAAATATTATTTAATACATAGTATGTTAAAACTATACATTTTTATATAATAATTTTACTTGAAACTAAACCATCTCCTGAAGCTAAATTGTTTGTTTATAGGAAAGCGTCAAGAAACTTCTAATTAGCCTACACTTGACTTGCTCCAAATTTATAAATTATTTGCCGCGTTTTATTACCAAGTCCTAAAAGAACGCGTGTTTGTCTGTGTCAACTCCGCTTTCAATTAAGTAGAGAGATCAAGTTCCAACATCTATCTATGGAGCTCTCACATCCTATATAAGAAGATCTTCATAACTTCATCTTCCCACATCTATTTCTACTCTTAATTTCTTTCCTTTTCTACAAAAGCTAAAGTTTCAGTCTTTTTACAGCCTCTTTCCTCTCACAGTGAGAAAGATGAGTTCCATCAAAGCTTCTGCTCTGATCTTCCGCGCCTTCTTTTTGTCTGGGCTTATGGAGCTCTCATATGGTCAGATCATGGCGCCTTCCCCAGCTGTTGCGCTGCCACCGATCAGCAATGATGGGAAGATGATAGATCAGGGAATTGCTTATGCTCTCATGCTCATCGCCCTTCTTGTCACTTATCTTATTCACTAATCATTAAACTTTGTGATGGAAATTTTTTTTCATTGCTTGAACTTAAGAAACATTGTGATTAGTTATCCTTATTTATAAAATTGATGAAACTAATATCCTTGTTGGCAAAACACTGAATCTATTGCCTTTTCTCAGAAGGAATATGGAGCTACAAGTTTTGCACAGATAACCCAACAAAATATGGTAAAAATTTTAACTTACGAAGATCTAAATTTGAAAATAGAAAAAAGGAACTAAAACCATGATAGAATTTAAATGTGGCTGGTAGGGGCGGATCTAACCTTAGTTTTATGGATTTTTTTCCATAAATATCCTTGCAATCAAAACTTGTTCCGAGGGTGCTACCTCTCTACCTCTATTTGTTCATCGTTGTACGCTTCGCATATATGTCAGGGTCCAAGGGGGCAGCAACCCCTAGCGGGGTTTTGTTGTAAGGATATTTTTGGATTCTCTTTGCTATTTCTCTTTGTATTTGGTTCATCGATGTCTAACAATAACATTTCTACACAATGTGTTTAATTTTGTTGGGGCAATCGTCTAAAAACCACATTATTTTAAAACTTTTAGGGGGCAATGGACTAAAAACACTTGTAATAAAGACTAAAAAAAAATGAAAAGATATAAATTACCTAAAAAATCATACAATCAATTTTAAAATTTTTTTATCCGGCATTAGTTGGTGGTCAGACAGAAAAAACTAGCATTAATCAATAGTTGGGTAGAAGTCTAATGTCAAATGGTAGCCGTGTAAAAGTCCGATGTCCGTTGATGGCCGGGCAGAACTCTGGCGATGGGAAAATGTTCGACGACTTGCATAAGTCCAGCGTCAGATGAAAATCCATCAAAGGGAGGAATTCTGACGTCAGGTAGAAGTCCGGTGAAAGGCATAAGTCCAGCGAAATGAAGAAGTTTGATGTCGGATATAAATCTAACGACGGTCGGCGGACGGGAAAAATTCTAGCGTTAGCTGGGTGGTCGGACAGAATTCAAATGACGGGCAGAAGTCTGGCGACGGGCATAAGTCCGGAATCGGGTAGAAATTCGGTGATGGGTGGAAGTCCGGCGTCGGATAGAAATCCAGCGATAGGAATAAGTCGAACGATACATAAGTCCGACGATAGGTGGAAGTCCGGTGTCGGGTAGAAATCAGACAATGATCGGCGGATGAGCATAACTCCAGCTTCAGTTGGTGGTCGAGTAAAACTTCGGCGATTGGTAGAAGTCTGGCGACTGACATAAGTCTGGCATCGGGTAGAAATCTGTCAACGGGCAGAAGTCCGGTGTCGGGTAGAATTTTGGCGATAGGTATAAGTCTGTCGATAGACAGAAGTCCAGTGTCGGGTAGAAATCCAACGACGATCAAAGGACAAGCAGAACTACAACGTAAGTTGGTGGTCGGGTAGAAGTTCAAAGACGGGCATAAGTCTTGTCACGACCCGACCCGACGGGGACGGATCCCGCCCGAGCCGGATCGCGACGAGAGACCTTTCTTAACCAGGATCTGGCTTTGGATTAGGTTACTGAACTGATCTTTCAAATTCTTAACTCAATGATATTACAAGTCTGGCGTTGGGTTGAAATTCAATGACGGGCGAAAGTCTGGTGTCGAGTAGAAGTCTGCCGATAGACATAAGTCAGGCATAAGTCTGAAGATATGCGGAAGTCCGGTGTCGGGTAGAAATCCGACGACGACCAGCGGACGGGCAGAACTCCAGCGTTAGTTGGTGGTCGAACAAAACTCTAGCGTTGGTCAATAGTCGGGTGAAAGTCCGGCGGTGGTCGAGGAGGAGCCTCTTTCTTCTCTTCTTTTTCTTCCTTGCTTCCTTCTCTTCTCTTCTTGTTTGGGCTCCCTTCTTCCCCCTCTTTTGGGGGTTCATTTCTTTGAGAAATGAGGGGTCTATTTATAATTTTCTGAGAGTTGCATGGCCTATAAATAGGAGAAAGATCAAGGATAAATTTGGAGTTGTTAGGATGGATGACCAATGTTGAATCCCTTGATCATGGACCATTTACTGAGCTTCTGAATGTCTTAATTATATAAAAATTCAACGATCTTGGGCTCGTTGGATTTGTCTCGTCGAGCCGATCGATTTGACTATAAGCATGTCACGTTTGGAAACCGTTTATAATTCAAATTATGGTTTGAATCTTCCAAATGCAATTCGGATCTTTGATTTGGACTCATTTGAGCTCAGATTGAGTCGAATTTGGTGTCGTTGGGTTCATATTTTTTTTTTTTTGTTCGTTCAATTCGACTATAAGTTTGCTGAAACCGGAGTTCATATGGTCTCCGATTTAATTTTTGAAATTTCCAACTTGATTTTGCTTTGAAATTCGTGCCCGATCAAAATAATTTTTTATTGATATGAATATTAAAATCTGCTTCATAAAGTACTCAGAAAACTGTCTTTTTTGTTGCTTTCTAAAACAGTTTTCTAATTCAAAAAATTTTTGAATTAAGAATTTTTGTCCAAAAAAGCTGTTTTAGAAAGCAATAAGAAAACGGTCACAAATGAAATCTAAGTTAAATTCACTGAATGCTCAAATTTATTAAATTTTAGATTTAAGACAGTATATAACAATCTGTAGGATTTTTTTTTGGGTAACTGTTTGACAAGATGAGTTTAAACTTGCTCAGATCCTGTTCAAAACCAGCCAAGAGACAACCCCAAAAGGTTTGTAGGTAAAATCTTTGCACAAACTACAATACTTGTTTGCCTTGTTAAGATGCATGAATTTTACTCATTTCTAGATAAAATTTAAAAATCTCTTTGCCTTCTGATATTATTTGTGCAAGGGAACAAATATAAATGAAGCAGTACTAAAAGCAGGCAATATGGGCAAAACTCAAATGAACAAGCACAGAGAGTAAATTTGAATAAGTAAGATTAATTAGAACAATCCATGAAGAGCTCCACGTTAATTCTTTACATCAAGTACTTAATTTACACATCTGTTTCATTTTCATTCAGCAGAAAATACAAAAGAATTAATTTTTTTTTTCTATGCCAAGTTCAAAGTATCAATGATCAGTGAATAAGATAAGTAACAAGAAGGGCGATGAGCATGAGAGCATAAGCAATTCCCTGATCTATCATCTTCCCATCACTGCTGATCGGTGGCGGCGCAACAGCTGGTGAAGGCGCCATGATCTGACCATATGAGAGCTCCATAAGCCCAGACAAAAAGAAGGCGAGGAAGATCAGAACAGAAGCTTTGATGGAACTCATCTTTCAGTACTTCAGAAAAGTTCTGATGATTGCCACCTTATGCTACAGAAAAACTATGAAACTTAAGCTTCTGTTGAGAAGAGAAGCAATTAGGAGAAGAATTGGATGTGAGAAAGCAGAGATATGAAGCTCTTCTTATATAGATGTGGGAGCTCAATGAATAAGTTGGAATTCTCCACACAACCGAAGTTTGAATTGACTTGGACAAAGAAGTGGCCTTTAATTTAAGAGATGGTGGACATAGCAGAACTTGTTATTATTTTTATAAAATAACCATTAAATACATTCAATTTAAAAGAAATAATATTAAATTCAATTATTTTAGGTGAAAACATTACTAAAACTTCAAATTTTAATTGCAGATTACGACCAAGTCTTCAAAGAAAACTTCTTTGACTTATTCATTTCAGCGTTCAATTGCCTGGTCAGAATTCCAACATCTATATAAGAAGAGCTTCATAACTTTGCTTTCTCTTAACTTCTCTTCTCTACAAAATCTAAGTTCCTCAAATTTTCTTTAGTCTTTTACCTCTCTCGGTGGAGACATTCAGAACTTGTCTGAAGCAAAAAAAGATGAGTTCCATTAAAGCTTGGGCTCTGATCTTCCTCGTCTTCTTTTTGTCTGGGATTATAGAGCTCTCATATGGTCAGATCATGGCGCCTTCACCAGCTGTTGCCCCACCGCCAATCAGCAATGATGGGAAGATGATAGATCAGGGAATTGCTTATGCTCTCATGCTCATCGCCCTTCTCGTTACTTATCTCATTCACTGATAATGAATTGTCCCCTTACTGAGCTTTATCATAGGAAATCATTCTTTAGTTCTTTTGTATCTTCTGGTGTAAATTACTTAATGTATCATTTATTGTTTTAATTAAACTTATTGATCCAACCATTTTGATTAAATTGATTTAATCTGAGTTTGTTCAGTTTATTTTAATGTGAAGCTCTGCTCTTAGGCTCATCAATCATGCATGTTTGTCTCTCAACAAGAAGAATATTAAAAGGCTACAGTGTATTTGCATATGATGGATTTGAGTGCATCAGGTGTTGCAAAAGAGTCTGCATGAAGTGATAGGGATATTGGCTGTCTTTTTAGTAAAACTTAATTTTTTGCGTCGGGAAAAAGTCGGGTTATCGGGTCGCTCGGTAAGTTGGAAAATACGTGACAAATATTATATATAATTTCATTTGGTCTGATTGTCAAGTCGTCAGGCCACTACATGGCGGCATTGTATTGGAGTTCGGATGTAGAGCTACGTCTGGACTCCACAGAGAATAATTTCTCATAGATCTGAGAGGATTTTGATGATGGCTAATTATGTTCAAGAACATAGCTCGTTAAAGCTTATTTGTTTAAAACTCGATAAGCACTAAACAAATCAAACAAGAATTGAACATGAACCAAACATGAATACTCATTAAATAAAATAAGTCAAACATGAAGACAAACAATAAAGCCCGAATCAAATATGAACCGAACTTGAACAAGCTAATAATAAATGAACTCAAACGTGAACACTCACATACTTGACTCAGCTCAATTCGTTTGCAGCTCTATACTTAGGGCCTCTGAGAAGATCTCTTTGTATACATGCTCAACCTACAACAACAAAAGATGTTAACCGAGTTTATGAAGTGCATTAATAATCATATTTGCATAGAGGAGTACAGCCACTTATATACAACTTCATTCTCTATGGTTCATAATTCCAATCACATGAAGGATTCTCAGTAGCACACCCAATATTAGCGAAGCATATCACATGATAATTATTATAAGTGTCGAGAAGCAACACCATCATTGCCAATCTTAGTAGATAGTGGCAATAGCATCACAGTTTTCAACCTAAGAGGAGAGAAATGGGCCCCTAGACCTATAGCCTCAAGAGATGGATTTATTATTTTGTGCCGGGTCTGGAGGGCATAAGGAGACCAATAAAAATGTGCCACGTCACCCGGCCCCAATAATATACCGCGCTTGATACCGAGCTCAGTACCCACCCTCGGTACCGTCGGACGGAAGAATCGGATGGTGTTCATACAAAATAAAAGCTCCAAGAGACGAGAGAGGTTGCTAAAATAGCTCAAAAACAAATCCTAAAAAAAATATGCAATCTTCACTATATATTCTATTGAGATTTTAATGACTTAATTTAACTAGGGAGTGTATTTTTTTTTTTTTTATAGGATTTGTTGCATGATAGAATATTTGTGGAGATAGAAACTAATTGATTATCTTAATAATTACATATATATAAAGATTTTGCACACAAATAAAGGAATAGTAAATAATGCACAAGAGGTACTCAATTTATTACGTAGAAATCTGGAAAAGGAAAAGTCATAGATCGAATTTAGTTGAAATGATTTCATTAATTAAAGTCAAGAAAAATAAAGAACCACTATTTCTTATAATTAGATAAAGCAAGGTTACAATGTAAGGGACTTATGTTGTTGATGATATCCCCTATGATGCTAATAGGAGTTTGATGATGCCTACATTAACCATGTGCAACGATTGTTTCAATGATCAATGGCAACAACTATCACCTGTAGCGACAACAAGTACTAAGTAGTTTTCAACGCCCAATGAATAATAGAAAAAAGAAAATAATAATAATAATTGTTGCAGACTAGAATATTCGCGGCGATAGAGTTAGAAAGTTTCCGTCTCAACGTTGTACGGATATCCAGCACACAAATAGGAGAGAAATAAAAACATCAGGATTTTTACGTGGAAAATCCTGGAAGGGGAAAATCCAAGGGGCCACGCCCTGTTGAAAGAATTCCACTAATGTCTTTCTTGAGGTACAAAAGGTTGACTTATCCTTAAAATTTAGGACGATCAAATTACAATAATGCACTTCCTAATTGAAGTTCAGTTACAAACAATAATTTGAGATTCGACGATGTTGGGTATTCAGGTTGAATCCCAAAGTCATTTGGAGAACAGATAAAATTCCAGCGTTACTTTGAAGTCGAGCAGAATTCCGGCGTCACTTGGGCAAAATTTCGACATCACGTGGAAGTCGGGCAGAATCCCGACGACGGTGGTCGGGCTTCCCTCCTTTCCTTCTATTCTTCTTCTTGTTCGGGTCCCATCTCAAGATAAATGAGGAGTTATTTATAGTTTTTTGAGGATGGCATGACCTGTAAATAGGAGGAGGATTAAGGGCAAATGCGGAGTGGTTCAGATGGACGTCTACTATTGAACCCCTTGATCGTGGACCGTTTGTCACACATTTGAAGGTCTTAACGATATTGGAATTCGGCAATCTTGGGCTCGTTGGATTCGTCTCGTCGAGCCGCTTGATTAAACTATAAGCATGTCATGTTTGCAAATCGTTTGGTAATCCAAATCGTGGTTTGAACCCTCCGACAGTGCATCAAGTCTTCAATTCAGACTCATTTGGGCTCGGATTGAGTTGAATTTGGTGTCGTTGGGTTCATATTTCCGATACACTCAGTTTGACTATAAGTTTTTGCTGAAATCAGAGTTTAGATTATCCCATATTTGATTTTTGAAGTTTCCAACCTGATTTTGCCTCGAGATTCGGGCCTGGTCAAGATAATTTTTTGAAGATATATCAGTAATAATAATAATAAGATAATATGACACTATGGGACTTCTAAGATGTTTTCAATTGAATATTCTTCTTTTGAGCTTGTACTATTTTTAATTCGTGAATTTTGAGGCTTAGGTATACTTAGGCTATTTTCTACTCAATTCGGCTTCTACTTTGCTACTTATGATTAAACAGCTGCTATTTCATGACCAAATACTTGCTGCTCTGATAATTTCTTGCATTTGGTAGCAATTTAAATTGAACTTCTGCTCATTATTTAGAATTGATTGTTGAGGTATCATTTGCCAACTCATAGTGTCATATAAGAGTGCACTACAAATAACAATTTCACTATATGGGGTTGACTACATGAATCCTTTGTGTCCATTGTGTCCTTTTAAGATCAAATTCTTAATTAAATTTTTAATAAGAAATGTTATTTCTAATATTTTCTAACCATGACTTTTTAGATATGCATGCATCTATCTTCCTTAACATAAGCCAAATCTAATACATCTAGTCCCTTAATTGGATCATTTGAAGGCCTTTGTTTTATGTGACCTAACCATATAAGGGGTCTCTCTCTAATCTTATCTGTCACTGGAGCTACTCAAAGCTTTTCATGTATATGATCATTTCTTATTATCGCAATCTGACCTGATATGACCGAATATCGCACAGGTCATATGGTGTCTTTTACCTTTTTCCAATCAGGTCAACTAGTCTAAATTGGGCCTGATTCTGAAGGTCTCACAGTACTTCTATCTCTAAGAGCAATGCAACTTATCCACTTGAGTTGTAATAGTTTATATTTTGACTTTATCAATTTTTTTTTGGAGTCATTATAACTTTAAATTACAAATCATCTTCAATTCGTCATAGTATTTTGATCGTAGTATTTTAACTACACAATTTTTTTTTTTTTTTGTAATTTATTGGCACCAGTGAAAATACTTAAAAAATTGGTACGTATCGGTACATGTGAGGATTTCGGGAACGTTAGGTGTCCGTTTTGTAAACCAATTTCATCGTTAATTTCTAAATAATATATTTTATTTTATAGATATTTTTTGTAATTTTTAAAGTCCTAAAAAAAATTATTTAAATTTTATATTAAATTATAAATTAAATTAAATATTATATTATTATTTATTAGAAAATAGCTTTAACCATTAAAAATCTATTTAAATCCTTTTCTTCACCATTAGGCTAAACAAATGTTTGTGAAGAGAATATGAGAGGAGAAAGGTTAGGAGAGAGAAATTATAATCTTAGATTAGGAGGTCGCGTTTCGATTTTCGTCTATCTGGCCAGTTAAAAAATTTGCTCGTCTCGTTGTAAGTAACCTTTACCCTATTTCTGATTTCAAAGATTTTGAGTTTTTGATATTTTTCTAATCAAAATTTTGTTTTCATTACTGAAAAATATGAATAACTTTGTAATTGCAAAGTTTTCACTAGGTAACTTTTTGTATGTTATAGAAATCATAATTATGAGCATTTTGAGTATTTATTTAAGATTTTTTATTCGATAATTTTGAAAATACAACGACTAATGTCTATTCCAAAATTTATTTTGTTATTTAAAAATAGTAGTGTAATACAATAAAAGTCTTAAAATATCATTTTATGCAATTCCTAATAATTTGATAATTTTCTAAAAATGTGTATTTTTGTTTAATAAGATTTTTTTTTGTCTACCGTTATGACATTTTTGCATCTTCTTAATTAAGCTCAATTATTATATTATTTGCTGCAATGCATTGAAAATGGATGTGGATATTTACTTGAGTAATAGTTGATCGCTATTATTGTTATAGTATTATGATAATAATATACGTGTGTGAAACAAATAAGTAAAGACTAATTGACTCATTGGTTGAAAACTGGTTGACCTATACATGATGGTGGGCCGACGGGCTTTTCTTTAAATACTGTGGTTTGATGTTATCATCTATAATTTATGTTATACATTGATTGAGAGTTATAAGGAGATTATTATTATGCCGATGGACAAAGAGTGACGATCATATTTAATGAACCAATGATTGACTAACATTGAAAAATATCCTGATAGTCATGACTTCTTACTTATTTAGTGTAACAAATAAAATGTATGTTCATGAGATAATATTCTTATTATTGTATAATTTTTACTATTTTTTGCACTGATTCAATGATAATATGAATGTAACTGCTATGATTTGACTATTGACATGCATATTGTTCATTTACCGTACTTTGAATTTAGTTATAAATTTTGGTAACTTGCTAAACTTTTTAAGCTCATTATATGTGATTAAATGATTTCAGGTCAGGACAGAGGATCAGGAGTGTGAGACTGGTCAGGATTTCATCATATTTAGGTTCTTTTGTTTTAGATATTCTTTTATACTCATGACATAATGGTTATTATATAATTGTATAAATCATGAGTAGTATATATGATTTTGGAAATAAATATAGATGTGTATATTGAGATTTTAAATTAAGAATCTATTTTGTTGTTTAATACTGATAGATAATAATATATAGCTCTGGTGTTATTTATTAAAAGATAAAAGAATAATTCTTCTCATTTAGATTTTGGGACATCACATGCACATTCTCATCTCTGCAACACTTAACTCTATTCCAATAGTTGTGTGAGCAACATCTTTGCAGGGCTTGGTCTGATTCGGTTCAGCCAACTAGACCTCACCCTCTTTCCTTTTGTGTTTTTTTAAATTATTTTTCTTTAATATTGATAGAGATATTTTATCTCTTTTTTTGGATAAGTTCTTATGTGGTTCTGTAAATTTAATTAATTTTAAATAACACCAAAAAAAAAAAGGAATGTGTCAATGACACTTGAATGAGATATGCTCAAATAGAAGAAATTTATATTACAATCACAAGATAATAACTTTCTATTTTAGAAGAAGACTCATATTCATTAATTGTTCAATAAAATTAAATTGCCTTCCATTTGGAGCTTATGGCTTTAATTTTTATTGTTTAGTATTGGCCTCCTAACACAAACTACATTATAGCATAATATTTTTTCATTAAATTCCAACTACCTCCATTTGCAAAATCTAGGGGTGTCAATATTTGACACGACACGACAACCCGACCCGGACCCGACCCGAAAAATCCGGGTTGGACCCGACCCGTTTGATAACTAGCCAAATTTACTTAAAAGGAGTTTGCATAGGAAATCTCTTCAGAACATTCACATATACATTGAATGTATAACAAAAGTTAAGTCATAGAGTATGTGTAACAAGATACAACATTTCAATCCTTTTCTTTGCACAATTGGCGATCTCATTTGATAGCCAGCCATCAATGGGACGATTTGTGACCATTAAAAAAACTCAGTAGAATCTACCACATTCTAATAAAATATAATTGTGGCTCAATCATTAAAAAAGAATCCAATTCAAGAGGAATGTTAGACCAATATGATTATAATAAAATTTGGAGAGAAAGTTGACAAATAGTACTAAAAATAGTTGATAACTATGCAATAATTAAGTTGAATGCCTTCCAAATGTTGACATATGTGGTGTAAATAATGATTCAAGCAAAATCATTCACAAGGCCCCAATGGAATTAGGCTCAATAGAGGAGTTGAGACAAAATTGGAATCATAAAATGAATAAAAATTAGGAGGAAAAAAGGGATTAAAGATCGATTCCATACTTGAAATTGATTTCAAGTTTGTTTGAGCCCAATGAAGAATTTGAAAGTCATTGAAAAGAGATACTATTTTAGCATCTTAAAAAAATTTTGAATTGTAATTTTGAAATTGAATTTGATATGCTTAGCTCTTTTTTTTTTTTTTAATTATGTTATTTCTATAGAGCTATAGGAGATCTTGAAGGTAAATTTACTATATTTCAACTTTAATCAATAATTAATACATCATTAAACTATTAGAAATATGTGTTGATAGTATTTTAATTTGTTTAACTTAATTATATGCAAGCATTATTAATTACAAACTCAATTTTCCTAGTCATCAGAGGGAGAAATTATTACGTGCGGTCGTCGGACAATTCAAAGACAAATCAGGATGCGCCACGTCACCCGGTACATAACAATACAAAGCACCACTACAAAACAAAATGATGAGGTGGAACGTCCTAATTCTCCACCGAATGACATCCGGTGACCACGCGTAATAATTTCACCACCAGAGGAGACCCTCATTGTGAGGGAAGCTTGATAGAAGATGATTGATAAAAATTTGATATTTACTTACTGAACTAATATAAAACTAATATAAGTAGACAAAAAATTTGTAAATAAAAATAATGTACAAAGTAGGAAAAAAACTTTTTTAATCTAGCTATTATCATAAATTTGACATATTAAATTGTTCTTGATGCTTCTTTTTTCTGCATAAAAATTCTTTACTTCAAAAATCAATATTATATCTTTGCCCAAATTTAACATAAATAAAAATTATGAAAAAGATTATGAAAATTTTAATTGAACTCTTATGTGTACTTTTTCTAATAAATGCCTTCAATTAATATGGAATGTTTGATAGCAACATAGAATGAGCTCATAATTAATAGTTTTACATCATAATTTTCAAATCAATTATTCATTTCTTACAATTGTGTATTTATAGTGGCTTTATATAAAAAAATATCAACTTTATAATGATGCTTACTATAATGGTTGGTACCAAATGGATTCTATTCAAGATGACTTGTGCCTTTTTTTTATAATCCCTATAAAAGATTCAAAATAAAAATAGCATTAAATGAGGCCATTATATCAGTTTTTTTTTTTTTTTTAGGCCATTATATCAGCTTCACCCCCTTCAACTTGATGTATTTTCTTCTTTAATAAATTATTATATAACAACACAAGTGGCATCTTACAAGCATAAATATGACCCCAAAATAAAAAAAGAACATACCAAATTCATTATAAAAGTCAATTGTGTGAAAAATTAATAAACTAGAATAAAAATATACATTTTTTATTTTAATTTATTAAAATAATCATAATATTTATAAATAATTAAAATATAATAATTTTTTAATATATATACACAGAGAGAGATTCACTCAAAATTTAAAGATGGCGACGGCCTCCAAAGTCACCTCCGAATTTCATCACTATTTGTAATTTTTATACTTCAAAATAAATGCCCTTAGTATGATTTTCTACATATTTTTGGATAAATAAAAAAGACAATATTTTAAGAAGAAATACTAATTAATCTTTTTCTTTTTGCATAAGATCAATTTTTCGGTCGAACAAGATGAAATATTACTGTGATATTAACATGATTGACATGAAATGGCAAATGGGGAGTACAAGCGCGTCTAAATAGTGATTCATTTGGAGCCCAAATTGAATCCCTAATTAGTCTCTCATGGGCAAATGATCAAATTATAGTCTATACCTTCACCGCCTCCTTCACCGACCAACAAAAATAAAACACGCGCACATGATGTATGTGCATGTATAAATCAACATGTTATAGTTTTTTTCTTTTTTTTTAATGATGAGCGATAAATCGTAAAATATGTCGCTCGAGATCATGAAATTTGGATAGAAAACCTTCGCCTTGGCCGCCTATCCTTTCACATTCATTATTTCTTAAGATATTTTTTTATTTTTTTCCTTTATTGTTGGCTTTTAATCAACTTTGTGATAGCAGCTACAGCTTCTGCAACATTCATATAAATGTTATCTGATCCAAATTTCTCCCAAGCCTCTGAAATAAAAAGTTTGTTTGCAACCTCTCCAATGGGATTTGCAAGCACAAGCTACAAAATTACACAGAAAAACTATTAATTATAAGTACTATATGCATTATTTGTGCTCCTTAATCACAATAATATTCACAATTTGCAATTTCTACTCACCTGCAGTGATCTATTGCTGAGTGCCTTCTTTATTTCTAAGAGTGCATCAATTCCACTTATGTCAATTGCAGTCACAGCTGAGAACATATAAAAACATTCAACAATCAACTTTTTAGTTAAAATTCTTTATGATTTTTTAATTACTTACCTGACATATCCAAAACCACACATTTGATGCCATTTTCCTTCAGCATTAGAGCTCTTTCCTCCTCCTCTCTAACCCATCTCAAAATTCTGCAAAAGCATTGTCATTAGCTGAGTAATTACATGAAATCTTGATTAATATCAACAATTATCTGCTAATCACACTTCTTAACCATGCATTAGCAGCTTTAATCATTAATAAACAAACCAACCTATCTTGAAGATACACAGCACTTGCAAAATAGATAGGAAACTCAATGCTGAGAATAAGAAGATAAGGAACCCTTTTGGCATCCCTGTACTGTCCAATACTTCTGTAACTCTGTGTTCCCAAAACATTTCCCATGATAGCAATGTTTGGCCTTGTGACAGGAAGCAATATCTTGATTACAGATATACCCACCTGAAATTACAATAATTAAATAAATGAATGAATCAAATGGATATATTTGAAATTTATGAAGAATGTATGAGGCTTACTGCAATTGCAAGGCCTATTGGTACTGAGATGAAGAGGACTCCAATGAATGCAGTTAGATAAGCAATGAAATCAATCTTATCTACCTTCCAAAGTTTTATTGGGACTTTGAAATCAATTAGTCCTACAACTGCTAATATGATAGTTACTGCTAATATAACATTTGGTGTGTAATAGAAGAGAGGCATTAAGAACATCATGGTTATAAGCACAACTGATGCCATCACTAAGTTAGAAATTGCTGTCTTGGATCCTGAATTGTAGTTCACTGCTGATCTGGAAAATGATCCTGTATTTCAAATAATGAAGAAATATAATTAATATTTTTGTTAGGGTTTATGTGGCTAATAAGATCAATAGATAGTTTAGGCTTCAAAAGAGATCACAAGGTGTAGGGAGGGAATCATGGATCATAGTCCATACACAACAAGCATCGGCGGTTCCACCTTAATTTCCACCGAAAAAATAAAAAAATTCTTTATTATATGATTCTTTAGGTAATTTGCCTCCCTCCATATATTTTTTAGTATTTATTACAAGAGTTTTTAGGCAATTGTCCCTCTAAAAGTTTTAAAATACTATGGTCTTTAGGCAAGCCCTAACATAATTATACATTCTATAAAAATGTTATTGTTAGGGAACGATGAACCAAATACAAAGAGAAATAGTAAAGAGAATTCAAAAACATCCTTACAACCAAAATTTGTTCTAGGGAGCTGCCCCCTTGGAATCCCGACATATATGCAAAGCGTAAAATGATGAATAAATAGGAGTCGAGAGGCAGCGCGTCGGAACAAATTTTGATTGTAAGGATATTTATGAAAAAAAAAACTCTACACTTTTACTTATAAGTTTGCCCTCCCCTTAAAATTAAGGCTGAATCCGCCCCTGAGTCAACAGGATTTGTGCTATTGATATGATTGGATGAAGATTACCATTCAATGTTATATGGAATGATGATTCCGAATTTTGGAATCTTGATAAAAATTTAATAAAAATAAATCAGATTATTATAATCAAATTTTTATCAAGATTAGTTTTAAATTCATTTATTTTGCTTTGAGATGAGTGCAATACATACACGAATAATCAATTAAATTATACGTTCATCTCATAGCAAAATATAATAACTTTGTGGCTCATTTTGAACAATTTTCTATCAAGATATTCATATTTTTTTTTCTTTTTTTCAATATAAACTTTGTTCTTAATGCCATATAATTAAATGCACAATGTGTTTTTCAATCAAAAAATAAAAATAAAAAATGCAGTCTTCATGACTTTAATGAGCATAGGGAACATATTATTTATAGAAAATATAATATCCTTAGTAAGATTTTAATAAAAATTATTTGATTTTGGTTGGCATATACCTGTTGTAATGAAACAAGAAGAGCAGGAGCCAGCAATGTTCATGATTCCAATGGCCATCATCTCTTTATTTCCATCAATTTGGTAGTCTTTTAGAGAAGCAAAAGTTCTCCCAACCGCTATTCCTTCCTGTGATTAGTTCAAAATCATTATTATTATTATTTTTATATTTAGATGGGAAGTTTAATGTGTTTAGTGCTTACAGTTAGAGAGAGGATCCCAGTTATAATGCCTGTTTTGATGGTTAGCATCAAATAGGAACTTTTGAAGAGTAGCTTGTCAATAGAAGGAGGATTAAGCCCCTGCTCTAACATCCCAACCTGATAGAAAAAAATCTCTCTTTATTTGTTATAATCATGTTATGATGTGTTATAGAAAAAAATATCTCTATATTTGTTATAGTCAAAGTGAGTATCTCAATGAGATGAATCCAACGACTCTAAATCTCGCTAAAATTTTGATGCTTCCTATAGATTGTGCCCGATTGCTGCCAAAAAATTGATGTTCTTTGTCTTTCAACCACTCATATTTGAACTAACCGCCGACGTTTAGTGCATATACCGCTTGCTAATGACCATGATACTCATATTTCATTGGTATCTAATGCTCATTTTATCAATCTTTTGATCTCTCTTATCAAGAGAATGACTCATATTTCACCGGCCCTCTCAATTGCCTAATCTCCCCTCATACCAGAAGAATGTCATAGCCAACAATTGATCTTCACCCAATTTCTAACATATCTCATTAATCATCATTTGATGCATATTAATGATCGACACCCATCAGTCATCAACGTATGGAAAAATTATTCTGTGCGGACTCCGAACGTGGTCCGGAGACCAACAAAAATGGACCATCTCACCCTTTTACTGTACCACGGCTCAATACTACTCTGTACCGCAGCATCCGGACAGCTGCGTCCGACATCCGCACATAAAAATCATAGATCATGAATTTTATCAAGTGGAAAATAAAAAAGGTATATTGAGGGCTCAGATTCTTACAGTTTGAATGCCCTGAAAGGCCGGCCTGAATGCAAAAATAATAAATGTTGATATGATCACCGAGAGCAGTGGACCTGTTGCTGATATTAAGTAAAGCTTTGGTCTTTTCAAGCTCTGCATCAAAGTAATTAATTCCCTCAGTTTTATGTGTTAGCCATAATTTTTATCACAAAATAATAATTATGAACCTACATTTTATTTATTTAAACTATTTAAAAAGAATAAAAATTATATCAGAATTTTTTTATGTAAATTGTACCATGTTGAGATTTGAGATTAGTGCAATATATAGCACTAATCTCAACGCAGATCCCATATTTTTAAAGGTATATCAGGATATTCTAGGGGAGCTTTTATTTCTTTAAAAAAAAAAATTGTGTTGGAGTATATTGATATAACTTGTATTAGGATATACTTATTGGATTTACTTTGAGATTGATGAAAAAAAAATTATTCACATGTAACACTAATCTTAAAGTAAATTGAATATTTTTTTTAAATTCCTTCTAATATATTTTATTTTAGAAAGAAATTAAAATGGCAAAATTGCAAAACTTGTAGATTATCTATACATCTAATAAATAATGACAAATTAAACATCCCAAAAAATAAAAAATAAAAATTATGACAAAAAATTTTTGAGCTAAAATATTTTAAAATGAATCTTACAATTTGTCTTGTTAGCAGTAAGAAAGCCAGAAATGCGAAGCCCATCATCATTGTTCTGAAATTCCACTGCACAAATTAAAAGGAAATTATCAATGTTACAATAACAAATTAAATTGTAATAAAAAATTATTTTAGATAGTAGTAAGAAAAATATCCTAAGCTAAGAATAAGTTAATTATACAATATCGGCGAAGGCGGGCGGCCTTGGCAAGGCGAAGATAGCATTGATGGTTGTGGATGACAGTGGTGGCGGTGAAGACCGGCCCGTGTGTAACA
>NW_021319518.1:9152411-9184807 GCF_001605985.2 Dendrobium catenatum | reverse complement strand
TATACTCTAAGATAATAAGAAGAAAAAAAGGTTTTAAAAAGCTAAAGTTTCATATATCAAACAAAACTTAAAATCCATGAGACTGATCTTTATTTGGATGTTTCTATTGTAAAAAAAAAAAAGCTGATGCAGCAAAAAACCACTATGTGGCATCAAATGGGACAAAAACTTATGAATCCAATGTAAAATTCCAAAAATTTTATTCCCCCATTCAATGATGTTAAAATATCTTGATACTATCCATATAATTATCGTTTACACAGCTCATCATGATCAGTTGTTTAGGAGGTTTAGCTACTAATTAAGAGGTCTTAAATTCGAGTCTTGCATATGTGATGTGTTTGTGAGTTTATCTTAATTGGCCTAAATATTCCAAAAATAAATACTCTCTCTCTCTCTCGAAATTATTCTGTGCGGAGGCCAGACGCAGAACGCCGTCCGGAGACCAGCCAGAATGCGCCACGTCAGCGGTATCGAGCCATGGTACTGAGCAAAGGGGTGATGTGATTCATCCTGATTGGTCTCCGGACGGCGTTCGGCATCAGCAAAGAATAATTAATCCGCTCTCTCTCTCTCTCTCTCTCTCTCTATATATATATATATAATTTTATACATGCATGTATGTTTATTTATTCTTAGGCTAATAAATTTTTTTTTAAAAAAAGCTAATGAAATAATTGCACAAAGAAAAAAACTCACAAAGTCCATAAATAGGTGGAAGATAGGCAAGCTTTGCATAACTTATTCCCTGCATGGGCAAATTACAGTCAATTCAATTTAGTAAAAGGTAATGTAATTAACATAATAGGCCGTATTTTCTTGCTAATTAATGTTATTATAGAGATAATCCAATGCTTAATCAATTGAAATTATAATTTAATTACTTGTGGGATTGCTAAGCTAGCAATAGTGAGGCCAGCAATAGCATCAGACTTGAGGAGTTCAAGGCTGTAATCACAGCCCCAAATCAAGACTGGAAACAAGTACTGAAGAACCATAAACGTCTTCTTAGTTACTGTTTTCTGCTTCTTAACGTTGTGAAGAGGATCATCAGGGAAGAAACATTCTCCTGACCAGTGCTTCAAAGCTCTGAATGTCCTCTTGTTTTGTGGCAAAGGAACCTTATGAACTTCATCTGATTTCTGAATTTCTTGAGCTGTTGCTGTAATTGAGAAATAGCCTGACTCTATATCTCCATTTTCTTCATCTGCGCTCTCTACCTTACCGGTCATTATTGCTTTGTTCTTCAGTAATAAGAGAAGAATTTCAGCTATTTGCTTAATAAAATGAGGTACTTATAGGAAGATACAGAAATGCTTAATGCAGTAAAAAGATTTGTTTGTTTATGCTTATTTTGGACTCAAAAGAAGAATGAGTTTTGATCAATTAAAATATACGAAAAAAATATAGTAAAGATTATTAGGATATAATGAGTAATTGACTATTTGACTCAGCCTTGTGCAGATGCTTGCAGATGATCAAAGCTTGGATATTATTTTAATTGCTGTACGTACAGCGCAGCAATTCTGCCGATATGCTTTTGTTTTTTTAGAAAGGCATTAATAAGAACAGCATTACGTTCTGCTGATATGGCAGAAGTAATTGATTTGTTAATAATCGACAGTCCGCAGAAATTTTGAGATAGTATATCAATTAGAAACTTTCAGATTGATATATCATTAAAAAATAATCTTGATCGGGCACAAATCTCGAGGCAAAAATAAGTTTGAAACTTCTAAAATTAAATTCAGTATCATATGAACTTTGATTTTAGCAAACTTACAGTCAAACTGAACATCTTGAAAATACAAACCCAACGGCACTCAACGACACCAAATTCGATTGAATCTGAGCCCAAATGAGTCCAAATCGAAGACCTGAAGCATTTTTGGAAAGTTCAAACCATAAATTGGATGACCAAATGATTCCCAAACATGTCATGCTTATAGTCAAATCAAGCGACTCGAGAAGACGATTCCAACGAACCCAAAATCGTCAAATTCTGATATCATTAAGACATTCAAATGCCTAGTAAACGGTCCACGATCAAGAGATCAATATTGGTCGTCCATTCAAACCACTCCCAACATACCCTTGATCTGTCAACTATTTACTGGTCATGACACTCTCAAAAAATTATAATTAGATCCCTCATTCCTCATGGAAGTGGACCCAAGGAAAGAAGAGAAGGAAGAGAGAGAAACTAGAGTTATCTTGCCACCAGACTCCTTTACCACCGTCAGACCACCGACAGTCGTTGGAATTTAGCCCGGCTGCCGATTGACGCCAGAATTCCACCTGACCACCAATTATCGCCAAAATTTTGTCTGGCCATCGACTATTGTTGGTTCTTCTGACCTCTGTCGCCAAACAATGGCCTTTCTAACTACTGTTACCCGCCGACTACGGTCCTTCCAACCTCCTTTGCCAGACAACGGTCTTTATGACCACTATAACTTGCCGACTACAATCCTTCCAACCTTCATCGCCAGACAATGATCTTTCTCACCTTCGTCGCTAGTCAACGATCTTTTTAACCAATATCGCCCATTCACTACTGTCCTTACAACCTCCATCATCATACTATAGTCTTTCCGATCTCCGTCGCTAGAGTACAGTTCTTCTGACCTTTATCGCTAGACTACGATGTTTCTGACCACTAATGCTATCTGACTACAGTCCTTCCGACCTCCGTCGCCATATAACAATCCTTTCAACCTTCGTCGCCAGACAACAATCTTTATGACCAATATCGCTCGTCGAATATGGTTCTTCCGACCTCCATTGCCAGACTATGATCATTCCAACCTCCGTCATAAGGCAATGGTCTTTCTAACCACTATCGCCCACTAACTATGGTCCTTCTGACCTCCGTCTTCAGACTACAGTCCTTCCGACCTCCATCGTCATACCACGGTGCTTCTGACCTACGTCGTCAGACAACTGTCTTTCAGATCACTATCGCCCGCCGACTATGGTCCTTCCGACCTCCATTGACAGAATATGGTCCTTCCAACCTCCGTCTCCAAACACGACCTTTATGACTACTGTCGCTCACCGACTACAGTCCTTCCGACCTCCGTCGCCAGACTAGTGTCTTTCTGACCTCCATCACTAGGCATCGGTCTTTCTGACCACTATCACCCACCGACTATCGTCCTTCCGACCTTCATGGCCAGACTAAAGTCCTTCCGAGCTCTGTCGCTAGACTATGGTCCTTTCGACCTCCATCGTTAGACAATGGTATTTCTGATCATTGTCGCCTGCTGACTATGATTTTTCCGACCTACGTTGTTAGGCTATGGTCCTTCTGACCTCCGTCACCAGACTGCTATCCTTTTGACCTTCTTTGCTAAACAACGATGTTTTTTGCCACAATCTCCTGCCAACTATGATCCTTCTGACCTCCATTGCTAAACTACGATCCTTCTGACCTCTGCACCAGACAACAATCTATCTGATTACTATCGCCCACCGACTACAATCCTTCCAACCTTTGTTGCTGGACAACGATCTTTTTAAACAATGTCGTCTGCCGACTACGATCCTTCCGACCTCCGTTGCTAGAAAACGGAATTTTCGACCTATGTCGCCTGCTGACTACGGTCCTTCATACCTACGTTGCTAGGCTACGGTCCTTCTGACCTTTATCAAAAGACTAAGATATTTCTGATCTTCGTCGCGCATCGACTACAATCCTTCTGACATCCGTCTCCAGATAACAATCCTTCCAACCTCCGTTGCTCGTCGACTACGGTCCTTCCGACCACCGTTACCCAACTACGATCTTTTCGACCTCCATCTCTCGTTGACTATGGTCTTTCCGACTAAACAAACATGTCAATACTTATACTTTCAATCCCCACCATGTAATGCACTTTATATGATGTATATTTATTATATAAAACCAAGCCCTTCCCTCAAGGAAATGAGTACTCATTTGTAATTGATTGCAAACACTAGTAGATTCATTCAAATTGGGTCAAGCCCCATGTTTTTTCCCCTTTTCATGGATTTCCATGTAAATACTCTGGTGTCTCTTATGCACGTCACACCCTCTCTTTTATCTGATTTGTGTTGGATCTCATACAAAGCTAAGACGTTAAACTATATATTTCTTTATCGCCGTGAATATTCCAGGATGCAGCACAAATAATCTAAACTCCGATTTCAATAAATTTATATTAAAATTAAATATTTTTACAAGATGAATCCATTATTACCACAAATAATACGATCATGACTTAAATGAACCCAAATTAACTACTTGAAGTCTATTTAGAACTTTTTGAAAATTAATTGAAAGACCAAATGGTCTATAAATATTTTGTGCATAGGTCAAATTGAGCATTATATTGAGACAAATCTTATGAGTTTGAGATTATTCGATTCTGACTGCATATGCCACTCAAATGCTCGATAAATGATCTATGATTATGATTAATATAGATTGCTTGAATGAGTGTTCTGTATTTTGGCCAAATTTTCTAAAATGCCTCTCGCAAAAAGCTATAAATAATAGACCATTTTTAAGGAGATTTAAGAGATGAGAATAACTCAATTACTCTTTTCTGTGATCACCACTAATATGACTAAAATTAGCATAGTCATCGCCGCCATTGTCAGACTTCCATCATCTTACTATTGTTGCTTGACTATTAACATCTAACCATACTGTTGGGCTTTGTGTATTTCGTTGTAAATATCGATTTTTATAATCCCTATAACGGGAATTAGACAAGTGTTCTCATATAATCCCATCTTTCTTTTTTTAATTTAAGAGAATGTGAGAATTCTTGTATCTTAATTTCTTTATTAATTTTGTGCTGTTGTGAATTTTTTTTTTAAGCCGGCATGATGAAAAAATTAAGTTGGATTTTTCAAGGACTTATAAATATTTTAATTTAGAACTATATATGATAGTAGTCCATTTGTCTTACTTAGGACAAAATGCTGACATGAGCTCTTACATATGCTTGTCATGTCTATGATTTTTTTCTTTTTTCTTGTTAAGAACATTAAGCTGAATGTTCATAAGCATATTACTTCGAATTTATATATCAGCACATTTGTTTATGTGTAGGTCTCTTTGTGAGTTTCTATAAAAAAAAAATCAGCGCATTTGTTTTTTTAGTGAGACTCGCATATTTAATATTAAAACTATCATATTTATATATTTAACATTTAAAATTTATGAGTTATTCAGCGAAATATCGTAGCCACTTTTCACCAATTTTGTGTGCTTTATATGCCATCGGTGTCATCGATACACTTAAGACAAGATCACGTAGCAACGTACTCATTTATTGATCATTCGAGCGAGAACTTGTCACGATTTCTTCTCTTTCTTCTTAGTCGAGGGTTTCAAAAGCTATGAATGTTTGAATAAGGTAATAGAGTATTATATCATACACATAGTAATTTTTAAGGGTAAAATATGTAAATAGAATATATTTAAAGTGTTAGCAAACTCTTCAATAGAGATTTGAGTAGTCTTTGCACACTTTCTTTATTCATAGCAAAGATCAAATTCAAATGAAGAAAAAAAAATACATAAGCATGTCCGAATGCATTTTGCATGAGGATGGGCTTTGATGTATTTGGATTTGCGTTAATATTAGTACAATCATTGTAGGGGTGGAATCTAGGGTTGTAAACGAGTCGATTTGAGCTGAGTTCGAGTCAACCTTGACTTGAGCTTGAGCTTGAGTTTGAGTTCGATTAATTAATCGAGTTCGAGTTTGATTCAAGCTTCATTTTACGAGTTCGAGCAAGCTCGTTTATTATAAAATATATTATAATTAAGCTTTTTTTTTAAACTAAAATGTTAATAAAAAAGAAAATAATAAATAATCGCTTAATGTAAAAAGTTGAGATATAAATTTTTAAATATTTATAATTCTTTTATGGCTTATTGACCTAATCATCTTCTAACCCCTAAGGGTACAGTACTACAAGAACAACTTTATATATGTGAAACTGCATGATAATGTTTAACACATATTTATTGAAAATGAATAGGCATATCTAACATGTAATTATGAAAAAATATAAAGAACTCATAAGAAATTCTAAATAAAAATGATGAATTAAGGTGAAGTTATTGGTGACTTCACTTGAAGTTGATGAGCAAATTTGAAACTTGGGTGAGTTCATTTTGCAGGTCAAATGAGTGCAATGGTCTAGGATCATTTGGTCATTACAATGCACTCTAGCTTCTTTACTTGGTTAATTTAATTACAATTTTATGACATATAATCTAATTTGGTTGACCTGAGTCAAGTTCTACACCTCATTTTTTGAGTAAACTAGTTCGCTTGTCATTGTTGATGGATTCGTTAATACGGAACTACACTACTTAGAATAACCTACACATTATTATAGTATAGTATACCTTAGCTTCTTATAGATTTAGGTTATGTCACCACACCTATCAAAATCACTTCTAAAGATTATTTTGGTCTACCTTATTTGCATAGCAAGAAAGCATACATTACTTTGATATGTATTTTGACTTATCCTTTTATTTGGCAATCTAGTTATGCACTCTTAACCAGGCTTTTCTTCAAACTTAATCATATCATGTTAATCAAGGGTCTTCTTCATACAATCATGCTTTATTGATTGTGTTTTTTCTTCCCTTAGTAATATTATTTTTGGTTGAGAATCTACTTTGATTGGTCATGCTCTTTTGAGCTAATCTACTACTAGTATAGTTATATCCTTTTGATTAGACTACCCAACCTCGTGTTCATGCTCTTATGATTGTATATATCTTGGGTTTAGTCGTTCTCTTTTGACAAAATTCATTCCAATTTCCAAGCATAATCATAATCCTTTAAGAATAGAGTTTGCCAACGATAAAAAACCCTCAAGTGATGTTTAACGTTGATAACATGGCTATGTTAACATGTATATACAAGAATCTCTCACTTAAGGAGAAAAAAAAAACACTTGCGTGCATATCATATTCCTTATAATAGAGCTTTCTATTATAGGCATGATTTTTTTTAAAAATACATCTAGGTGCCTTCCTAATACTCTAAATAGTGGTTATTCTAACCCAAACATGATTATTAATCTCATTGAGCATCTCTGATTGCATATAACTAAGCTATATCATTCCCCTCTTTTTTGTAGGCATTATCTTTACATCTTGGGATTGTATGTCCAATATACTATTTATTATATCTCTTAGAATTCATCTTCCTAAGATTATTTCTTAATTTGAGATCTTAAGGCAAAATTTGAATGATGTAATTTATAATAGCTGATAGAGCATCTCATGACTTACTTGGGATAACTACCTTTGCAGCTAAATGATTTCAAGTTTAAAAGCTTCGGATATATGACACACCCAAGAAGTCTTTATCAAGGTTATGTTTATCTTTTTTCTAGACTTTAACTTTTACCTGCTACTTTCTTGAGATCATGGTATTCTTTTTTTATATCTTTGGTGATTCTAATATTGTTATGGAATGAGATAAGATTTTCATGCAGAGAGACGATCATCTCACTTGATTATAGTGACTCATCATCTGCCTTATTAACTGACCCATTTCAAAGTATATATTATCATATTATGATAAAAATATTTAAAACATTGTCTTTCTTTATATTAACTCGGTCAAATTAGAACAAAGTAAGGCATATTTTATTTATCAAGAGTATCAATTGTAGGTGTGACCGTGTAAGTATCCTTAGAGAGGTCATTTTGGGAGGATAATCAACTTAGATTCTTCACTTGATTTGACTTCGCCTAATTTTGATGATATGATTTCTTGTGAGTATTTATATGATTTGAGATATAATTTATTAGTCCTACTCCACTAGATTGTTGACCATCACACATATTCCACGATCAATCCAACCGAGTGCACCGATATGACAAGCGATCAAACAACACAATGTAAATCAATTAACTCAACATCATGCAAACTTAGTCAAACATCATACTTATGCAAAAATGGAGTGTGTTGATATGTTCAAAATCACTTAGACAAGATTCATATTATATGGGTAATCAAATATGTCGAAGTGTGAAAGTTGTACCCATTACCCATATACGAGATGACCGGCACATAAATCGAAACTCATGATAAATGAAAATTTTGTGCGAGCGACAAATATGCATTAAAAGAGTCTACGCTTTTATTATTATTATTATTATTATATAATCATGTATTAAGTGAATTTTATGAACACTAATAACCATATTTAACTAATAGTTAACCCTTAAAATATTAGTTAATATACAAATACTATTAATTAATATATTTAAATGATATTTAATAGTTAAAAAAATAGTTAATATATAAATACTAATAATCATTATCTGTTATATATATGTCCAAATTTCATACTTAGATTTGCAAATCATACCATCAGTATTTAACTTAATATATTTAACTAATAATTAATAGTTAGATTCTTAGTTTAAATATATTATCTGAGTTTCATTTGATATCATCTCATAATTCCTTGCCACCTCATCTCTCTCACAACTTTCTTTAATATGTGTGCTATCGAGCTTTCTAATATTTATCCAGAATAAAGCTTTATCTATTCTCAAAACGTCATTATATATTATTTTGTATAGTATGCATATCGTCCAGCATAATTGTATTATTGTATAAGAGTGATAGTTTTATTAGCTAATTAAATCAACGTTTCTCCATTCTGCCACGTCAAACGGCAATAGACGAACTCTTCTACCTATGCGTTCGCTTGCGTGTCCCGCGGCGGAGTAAAAGATAAACGATACAAAAAAAAGCTAAATTTTTATTATTTTTTAACGCAGTTTTTAGTAAAAAAAATTAAAATTTATACTGAACAGCTGTTTTAAAAAAAGTTTTCCCAAACGAAATCCTCGAGCTCATCTATCGATTCTCCTGTTCAGATCTCCTCCCAGCTCAGCTCCCGTCTCTGCACAATCTCCTCACGTGAACTCCTCCACTCTCGCAAGGCAAATTATTAGGTCAGGTCACCGGACCTATTTCCAGGTCCGGACATCCACAAAATTTGTCACGTGGAATGTACACATTTCCGTGAAATTTTAAGTTAAGCGTGTCAAAAGCACGAGCAATTATTATGTCAGGTCACTTGATGCGTCCAGAGACCAATAATCATGCGTCACGTCACTTGAAACTTGGTATTGAGCACTCGGTATTGCTCGGTTTACGTTCGGATTTCCGGTTTTTTGTCCGGACGTAATAATAACTCCAAAATCATAGGTAAAGTGGAGGTAAAGCGCAGTCAAAAAGTTCAGTCAAAGCGCACCTAAAGCGCAGTCAAAGAGCAGTCCATGTGACAAATTTTTATTGGATGTCCGGACCTAGAAATAGATCCGGTGACGGGACCTAATAATTTGCCCTCTGGCAAGGACCATGTCGCAACTCCTCATCCACCCAGGCCGAGGCCTCCAAGCCTCCAATCGATCGCACCTGCATCCTAAGGCAGAGCTTTTCTACCCTTAATATCCTTAACCAGTCTCAACCACCGAACTGCAGCATCATATCCTTAACCATTTTGATCTTCATAAACTCCGGCACCTGCTCAATATCCAGCACCTATTGTGCTACATATCTTGCTTCTAAGACCTGCTCCACGTACCTTATCCAGCAAACATCAGAACCTCCGATTACTTCCGTCTTTGCCTGCCACCTCTAGCCGACAATCTCTCTCTCTCTCTCTCTCTCTCTCTCTCTCTCTCTCTCTCTCTAACACACTAGAAAAATTATTACATGTGGAGTTGGACTAGCTCTACATACGGACTCTAATGAAATCGTAACATGTGGATATTCAATATGGTTTAGTATTTTATTTTTCTCTTGTCAGCCCGATCGACCCGATCCAGAGGTGAAGATTTTGAATTCGCGGGAGATCAAAAGTATCAGAGCTGGTTCATTTTGTCTCTTTGCATTCACTTTTCATCTTCGACATTCCAGACGGTTCACTGTTCAGCTGGATTCAAACGCTAAGTTCATCATCCACCAACAAGGTTAGTCCGTCATTCTCGTTCAGCTCATCTTCAAAGAGATATTTTTTGGCTTATATCTCAAAATAGATTTTAGGGTTTACATTTAGGATTTTTTTGGGTATATTTGCTTGTCGTTTTATAAGTTAGCCAGTAACCCTCCAACAAACTCCAAGTAGAATACAATGTTAAAAAATTGAAAATGGCAGTTGGTTTGGTGTACACGGGTTGGACAAGGGCTATCAAAATCGGGTCACGAGTCGGGTTCAGGTCTAACCTGAAACTAACTCGAGACTGTTTGATCTGAATCGAACCCCACTTGTTTTTGCAAATGGGTCGGTTTCTTAGATCCGAACCCGATCTGCATATTTTGACTAGAAGCAATGATGAGAGCTTGCTAGCTGTGAAGGTAGTTTCGTCGTTTCTGTTCGGCTTCATTTGCAGGAGGTGTGGAGATTGCACATGTCGCTTCTTTGGCTCTCCTTCGTTGCAATTCGACTTCACTCTTTCGACGACGTTATCGGAAAATACAACATTTAGATTGGAAGAAACGACAGGAGCTTGCTCACTGTGAAGGTAACTTTCTCCCTTTCGTCACTTTCGTGCGCTTAGAGGCGTACGTCTAAGGTTTGCTTTTTATCTTCTCTTTCTCGTTGTTGTTGTTCAACTTCGCTCCATGGACGACGTTCCCTTTCGATCGAATGGGAAGTTATAACATTTTGCTGTGAAGCATGGGCAAATCCCATAAATATGCTGAACTACAAGATTCTGGGTTAAAACTCGGTCATTTTTGAGTCTTCGGGTCAACCCAAACCGAACCCGGAATTTGAAATGTGTCAAAAATCAGGACCCGAACCTGACCTGTTTCAGGTTCGGGTTGACCTGAACCCAAAATTTTCGTGACAGATTTGAGTTGGGTTTTTGGGTTGTGTCCAATATTAACACCCCTAGGTTGGACGCCTACGGTACTGCAAACAGGCAAATGTAAACATCATGCTAAATTTGTAATGACTACATCAACTGTGAATGAACTTTTTATTAACTCTGTTAGTATTAACTATGTATTAATTCTGTAGTAATTACATATTAACTTGTATCAACTTTATTTTTGTTATATATTCACTGGTATCAACTTTGTATCGACTGTCTTCCATTTTCAAAATTAGGTTGCAAAGTTTCCAACTTCTGAGTTTTTTTTTTCAACTCTTTTTTGAACTTAGTATTAAATGCGTATTTACTAGGTATCAACTGCATATTTACTACGTATTAAATGTGTAATTACTATGTATCAATGATGTATCTAATATGCATTCATCATTAACTTATAAATAAAATTATTTTTGTTGAATGTGCATTTATAATTGAACTTATAATAAAAAATATTTTGATAAACTGTCAAGATAACAGCAATGTGTATTTACTATGTATCAATTATATATTTATTATGTATTTACTACGTATTCACTATGTATTTACCATGTATTTTCCTTTGATGTCTACCGATATATGTTTGGCCTATTACATATTATTATTATGTATCAAGTTTTAGAACTATCTGTGACTCATTTATTGAGATAATAAACAAGGATATTAAGGACAATTTAAAGAGATCAAACATCTATCAATTTTTAAAATTCTCACCATTCCAAAAAAATGTTCCACTAATATATAAGTGATGGGGGTGATACGGTGGAATGTAGTTTTGAATTATAAAAATGCTTAAAGCTTTTTCTCCCCTAAACAATGCTTATATTTTTCTTTAATATAAAATAATTACACTTAATATATATGCAACTATACATGCTTAATTAGATAATAAAGTGAAAGAGTTGAGTGTTGAACTCACGATGAAGTATATTTTTCAGCAATCAACTATTATTATTTATTCTAATTATAAAATTATAATATTTGAAATAAAATTGTTTGTTATGGAGATTCAATCACTTAATAAAAATAGTTAAATAATTAATACAATATGTAAATAAAATATTTTGAATTGATAAATATAAATTATATATATTTCCCAATGAAACTCTTATTTATAATATGATTCAGAGCATATGCATCCCTAGATCTCTATCGAGCTTATAGGATGAAAATGATATTTGATGACCTCCTACATACAATTATATCATCTCTTTAAAAATTAGTATATTTTACATCTTATGTCTAGGCATATAAGCATATTATTTTAATATTCCTAATTATTCATGCATTCTCTATCGAGGCTATGTCACACTAGATTTTAAGTACACATATGATCAATATGTGCATTAAATAAAGAGCAAGATAATACTGAAAACATTTTTTAACTTTACAGCACAAGAATTTTTATTAGTACTTAATATGTTATATGCATCATTAATCCAAAACTAAAAAAATAGTTAGACATAAAATAAAAGATAAGCAAACTAATTTTCATTGAAATCATAGAATAATGAAAATACAAGATAATGATATCACGAGGAAAGATAAATGTATCTCCTATACACTCCTTTCTTATATATAGAGTTACTTAAACAAACGATGATTAAACACTCTAATAATTGTATCAAGTACTTCTCTAAATTCTCTTAATTAGTTGTCACCCTAAGAGAGATTTAGAGAAGCACTCTCTAAAGTTAAATAAGTGACTGAACTCCCCTTATAAATATAACATAATGACTATTTTAAAAAACATAAAATAGACAGCTAATGTTGTGACACTTGGAAGGTCGGTCCCCCTGCGCTCAACAAATGAACTAAGGCTACTGCACTATTATTTTGGTTTCATCTTGGCGCTTGCTGATATGGATAAGTTACTTAGGGAAAAATATCACTATTTTGTTGATAGGTCGTGTCCTTTGGAATTTACAACTGTTATGCTACGTCACTGCTGACTTTCAAACATCGTTGTGCCGACATGACAATTTTGGCATTAAGCCGTGATATATTATGATGTTGTGATGCCTGAAGATAAAGTATGGAGATACACAGCTGGCCATTTTGATAACACGACACTGTACAAAAAAGAAGTTGGCACCCCGTGTTTTTTCCCCCTTTTTAAGGGTTTTCCAAAATATCATCTTGGATGTTAGAAACATTTGAGGAACTTTGTTGAATGCTATTGCACCCCCTAGTCCATATCTATTTCCATAAATTTGAGAGAGTATTGGTTGATTTCAATGTATTGACATAAACCACTTTTGAGATTGGTGCAATAGTTTCCCCCCAGTCAGGAATGATTTTCCCACAGACGACACCAAATTGTTACGTCATGGAGTATTCATGACAGTAGAGAAATATAAAATTTAATGTATTAACTTTGTACGAAAATCCGGCATGCAATTAGAAAAGAGAGTGTGTAGCATTTATGAGATACCAAGATTTTATGTGGAAAACCCCTAAAAAGGGAGAAAAACCACATGGCCTAGCCTAGTTTGAATAAATCCACTATTATTTGTAGTTGATTACAAATGAGGCCCTTCCTTAAGGGGAAGGCTTTGACTTGATGTACATTATATGAAATACATTATGGAAATACAAAGAGTCACTGTTGACATGTTCGTTTGATCGGAAGGACCGTAGTAGATGGGCGACGTAAGTTGAAAGGACCGTAGTCGGCGGGCAACGGAGGTCGGTAGGACTGTTGTCTAACGACGAAGGTCAGAAGGACGACGTCATATAGAAGTCTAGCAATGAACAAAAATCCAACATTGGATAGATGTCCGATGAAAGTCTGACAACTGGCAAAATTCTGGCATCCGGTAGAAATCTAGCGATAAGCGGAGGTCCGACGTTGGGTAGAAGTCCGGCCGGAGAGAACTCCAGTGTTAGATGGTATTTGGTCAAAACTCTATATTCACTTAGAGATCAGATAGAATTCTGGCATCACTTGTAGATTGGGCAGAGTTTCAGAGTCACTTGGAAATCGGGGGGAGTTTCGGCATCACTTGAAAGTTGGGCGGAAATTCGGCGTCACTTGGAGATCGGGCGGCGTTTCGGAGTCACTTGAAAGTTGGGCGGAACTTCGGCGTCACTTGAAAGTTGGGCGGAACTCCATAGTCACTTGTAAGTCGGGTGGAACTTCAGCGTCACTTGAAAGTCGGGCGGAACTCTAACATTACTTGAAAGTTGGGCGGAACTCCAGCGGTGATCGAGGAGGAATTTCTTCACTCCTTCTCTTCTTCTCTTCTTCTTCTTCTTCTTCTTCTTCTTCTGGGGTCCCTTCTTAAAATAAATGAGGGGCTATTTACAGTTTTTTGAAGATGTCATGATTCGTAAATAGGAGGAGGATCAAGGGCAAATGTGAAGTGGTTTGGATGGACGGCCGATATTGAATCCCTTGATCGTTGGCCGTTCATCAGACATTTGAAGGTCTTAATGATATCATAATTCAGCAATCTTGGGCTTTGTTGGATTCATCTCGTCAAGGTGCTCGATTCGACTATAAGCGTGTCATGTTTGGAAAACGTTTGGTAATCCAAATTGTGGTTTGAACCTTCCAACATCGCTTCAGGTCCTCGAATTTGGACAAATTTTGGCTCGGATTGAGTTGAATTCGGTATCGTTGGGTTCGTATTTCCGAGACGCTAGGTTCGACTGTAAGTTTGCTGAAATTGGAGTTCATATGATCCCAGATTTAATTTTTGAAATTTCCAACCTGATTTTGCCTCTAGATTCATGCCTGATAATTTTTTTATGATATATATATATATATGGAGAATATTCTTGATCTGAGAAATCAATGCTACTTCTAACAATTTATCATTTTATGTTCCAATTGATTTAATTAAATAAAGGTGCCAAGAAAAAAAATTAAATAAAGGTGCCACCATATTTTATTTAATTAAAGTCTAATTTTATCTTCATATTGTCTTTAAAGTTAAAGTATCTGTGGCTGATCCACTGATAAATACAGATAGAGTGTTAACATAAATTTTTGGAATCATGAATTTTTCATCTTATCTGACGCACTATAATGATTTTTTCCTTGGATCTATTTGAAAATTACTATTTAAATGAATTGAGAACTTGTGAAATTTATTTTCATGGTCAAATGGCTTTGTATTTCTCAAATTTATAGTAAGTTAGGGATGATTCCAAAACTAAAATTCTTGCCTGTTGTATCTATTCTGCTTGGACTGATATGCGGGGTTGGACCTGGCTATTGTTTTTCATATGGGTGTGCGTGAGCATCATAAGGAGGTTTCGAGGCGGCAAATTATTGCGTCCGGTCACCGGATATCTGGACATCCAATCCGGTGATGTCACGTCACCCAAAATGCACTGGGTCCCGGTGCATTTTGGTCATGTGGCAACACCGGATTGGTGTCCGGACGAATCCGGACACCGGACGCAATAATTTCCCTTTCGAGGCAGCTCCAACTGCCGCCACGTCATTCGAGATGCGTGCCTATTCCTCAAAAAGTCCAAAAAATTATTCTGTGCCGTCACCTAACTGAGGCAAATCAAGGGGCATCATATCACTTTTTTACTATGTACTGATACTGTATACCGGGTGATGTGGTTCACTTTGATTCTTTCTGGACGGTCCAGTGACCGTACAGAATAATATCTCCAAAAAAACGTGTTTCAATTTGATGAGCATGTTATAATCTTAAAAAGTTTGTTATTAGCTTAATAAGTGCAATTTATCATAAAGCTTAAAAAATCAAAATGTCTGAAAAAAATATCACCGGAATCGCAACATACACACAAGCGAACATAATGCGTTATTTTTAAAATAAAAAATTGAAACATTACACACATGCCAAGGGCAACAATTCATGCAAATACTCAAAATTGAATATTAAAAAAAAAAAGGCATGTGCTCCGACAAAATGCATCAAACATATAAATATAAAGTATGAGAATGCAGAGTGAGAAAGTTATTTTCAAAGATGTCTTTGAAATAGAAACTATTTTTGTGTTATATTTCAATTAAAAATATGATAACTCAAAATTTTACAAATTCAAGTATTTAAGTAAATTTTGTTCAAAAATTATAGCGAAAATTCATCTCCGCAAACTTTTGTTAAGGATGCTAAATTGAAGAATAACTTCATCGACAAAGAATAAATTAAAAGATAAAAAATAATCCCAAAATGTTGACAGAGTCATGAGCATAATGAAGACCAAAATTTCAAATATATATATTTTTATTTAAGGTATTCAATATTGGATAAAAACTTATATAATAAATATATAATAAAAGATAACTTTTAATATATCTAAGATAATGAACTAAATTTTGAATTAGTTTGCTTTTCACATCAATTTTTTAATTGAGAATTAAAAAAATAAATAAATTCCATATAGTTGAATAGGATTTGGTCATTTAAAGTCCCTCTCTAAAGTTGATTGGCTTCAATTAAAAATGCTAATGATAGAAAATAGATTTACATGGCTATAAATTCAATAATAAATATTAATTCTAATTAGATGACAACTACATTATATTATCATTTTGGTTTAATTTTATTGATTTATCAAAACTCCAAATCTTATTAAAGTCATTATGCAATTTTGTAAATTGAAATTGGACTGAATTCAAATTCAAACAATTTGTCTTTTCAATTTAATTCAATTTTTTATTTAAATATTTTTTGGATGGGGTTAGATATTTAAATATTTTATGGATGGTGACAATTATTTAGATATTTTATTTCATATCAAGTTAATATAAGTTGGATATGACTTGTATGATTTTATTGGGTTCATATTTAATCAGGTCAAATATGGGTTGAGAATCTCAATAACCCATATTATGTCTTATATTGATTAAATTAATTTATGTTTTGAATTTTAATAACATGATAAGTTATCTTCAATGGACGGTGGAGATCAAGCCTTTCTATGACCAAATCATGATAAGATGATGTTAGTCATATGTTGATATACCTGATCGCTATGAACCTTGGAGACTAAGGCTTCGTTTGTTTTTTTTGTGCTTTTGTAAATGACAGTTTTAAAAAACTTTAGTTCTGAAAATGGAGTTTTCTAGCGGAGAAGCATATATAAAAAGCTTTCTCAAAACTGCAGAAAAATGAAAAAAATGAAGTTATTGGGAATGTGATTTGACGAACCAAACAACACAAAAAAAAAATTCTTCCGTTTCCAAACGGAAAAGAAAAAAACGCTCAAACAAACAAAGCCTAATTGTGGCCCGGTGGTGACGATTCTATCTGGCAATGTCTTGGGTGATAAGGTAATAATAAAATAGTGAGAAAAAAATTGAGCAAAGTTGATAGAAATAAGTATAAAAGAGTTTTTGAATTTGTTGGGAAGTAAATTATGCAATGAAATAAATAAAAAAAGAAAACAGTGAAAATGAATACTAAGATTTAATGTGAAAAATTTAAAACTAGAAAAAAAAAAACTATGGAGCCACTACACACCAAGAAATCAATTATGAAAAATTGGTAGAAATTGTATGCATCTCTTCTCTCACACTCTTTCCTTGTCTCTCCTTACTTCTCTCTTAGCTCTACACTTAGACGGATAAATAGATAGTTTTTAATACACCAAAGGGCACAATCCTTCAAGTGAGACAAAAAAGATGTAAGAAAAACTATTTGGTCAGACCCGTAGTGCTGGGGCACTAGGATTTGAAGCACCACATCACTGTACTCTCTATCTCCAGCTTGGAGTGCAACAATGCTCTATCATACAATCCTGCTACGCTTGCATATGAACAAAAAGTTTTCAGGTTCAAGGGCAGGGCCCCCGAAGCCCAAAAAGGCGTATCATTGCCTCCCTACAGCCCCCGACAAGTTCCACCGATGGTGTTTAGGTATGAGATAACATTACAATCTAATTGATCGAAACAATTACATTCCACACAAAACTAACAAAATCAAGATATAAGTTTTTATTGTTCAATGAGATTTATCTATGTTCACAATAGTATAGAAATCAATAGCTTCATTAAGCTTTAAAAAGGACACTTCAATATTTTCTCCTCACATAGATGACTTAGAGTTACCACTTTTAAAAAATGTTTCCACTTGATGTACTTTCCAAAGAGAACAACATTCATCAATTATGCTTGATGCTATAATGTAAGAAAACACTTACTCTTATTGAAGGATATAAGAATTAGAGTAAGGAAGAAGTCAATAAAGAAGACTTGTGCAAACTTCTTCCTTCCTAAAGGCTTGACATATGTCACTCTCTTGTTACTATGTTGTTTAATGGAAGTTGCCCAAACCCCACCACCCACCACTTTCTCCTTCACATTTTCTCTATTTTTTCTGCCTTTATGGATGCCAAACTCATAAAACTTTATTTATAATGGTAATAAGGTGCTATTTTAATTATTTAATTAAGCATAATGTCTTGTGTAATTTAATAAGATTTCTTAAATTAATAAGAATATTGTTTGTTTAGAATGCTTGTAACTATTTGTAAAAGCATTTGTAAAATTATTGTGGTAAAAATAATTTTTTAAAAGCTCTGAAAGTGTTATAATATTTTTCATTTAAAAAGTTGGATAGATATTTTCTCATAACTATTATTGTCTTACATATTTGCAGTTGTCAAAAGTTTCTTCTTACCACAAAATTTCCATGAAGCGCAAAAAGGCGGTATTTAAAAACAAAATGGATAGCAATATAAACAGCAAGTATTGAAAAAACTATCCCAAATGAATCCTAAACAATGTAAAAATTGGCAAAATCATGAAAGGGAGGCATAACTAAACAAGATCTAATGTGAATAATTTACTCAATCCTTTGTTTGGTTATTTAAAGTTCTCGAAAAGCTCTATGAATTTAAGACAACATGCCGCCTTCTCAGACTTCGTTTGGGACAACTTTTTTACTCATTAAGATAGAATTTTAGTACAAAAATTAAAACTACATTTAAAAAAGCATTCAAAAAATTGTTCTAAACGAAGTCTTTAGTTTCTTAAGCTACCACCTATAGCTTGTTCCTCAAATTTTAAAATTCGTTGAAAATATGTTGGAATTTTTTTTTCGGAAATCCATCAGAAGTCCATCCAAAATCCGCCGAAAATTCCGGAATAAAAATTTTGCCGATAATTTACATTTTTTCTTCTGTATTGAAAGAGGATTCTGCTTGCAAGATTATATTTTAGCAATAATGATAATCCATGCCAGATATATCTATAACCTTAATTAATATACATTTAGACTCCCCTTAATATTAAAATACAAATAAAATTGTTATCATTATTATTCATCAGATGGCAAAATTTCCAAGTTACCTATTTAATTTAATTAAAATATGAGTATAATTTGAATGCAATTACACAATCTACGTATTATTATTATTATTAAAATTAATTTTATATTGATAATTATGACTCTCTCCCTTACTGTGCTGAATCCTAATATAGATATAATAGTAAAGATAAGATTCTATTTGGTATTTAACGATTCGTGATTGGAATCGAATAAAACAAATTGATCATTAAAAAAAATCATGAAGAGTTCAAGGTGGACAATTACCCACCCTGAAATCTTTTTTCCTAAAAAAAAATAAATATTTTAACTTTTTTATCCACTTTCAACAAATGCAATTGACCAATTTCTAAGAAAAATCATTATTTTTTATTTCTTACATAAAATTATGCAATTAAGAATCTTATTTTTCTCATCCTCAAAAGAGCGACTTGTTCCACCCGATAGAAGCTAAGATATTCTTCAACATTATTGATAATGACATTGTTAGCAGAAATAACGAAGCCATAAATATTTAAATAGGCGTGCAAAGAGGATGATGTTGAGGACTTAGGGCATCTCCAACCGAAAACTCCATTTTTCACTCTATAATGGCGGAAAACTTCAAAATGCCGCAATTCATCTCCAATGGAACTCCATTTCTCTTCTTTTCCGTTTTTTCCCGCGCTCTCTTGTTTCGCGCCTTTCCCTTGAAGCGAAAAAGTAGAGCGATTTTTTTGGCGTAGGTGAACAGTCCAACGCCAATATTGGCGTCGGAC
The DNA here is from genome assembly GCF_001605985.2 of Dendrobium catenatum. NCBI lineage: Eukaryota > Viridiplantae > Streptophyta > Magnoliopsida > Asparagales > Orchidaceae > Dendrobium > Dendrobium catenatum. Next base: position 9,164,888 of record NW_021319518.1, on the reverse strand, counting down.
TGTTCATCCGCATGCCATTGGCGTATTTTTTGGCCATCCATTGGAGCAAAAAGCCACTCCATACACGCGACTGCAGTTCGGCTGGAAAAGCTCTTTAAGGTGAAAAAGGTGATGGAGCTAACAGTGATATTTTTGATGCGGTAAAATAATTATAAGTGTTATATAAGTAAATAATAAGGATTAGAAATTTCATTTATAAATAATGAAGTTTTATACTTTTATGTATGAAACTCCCCAAACACTATATATTTAAAAAATATAAAATATTTTATTTTACGCGCTTAAGAAATTGGTCTTTTTAGTCCATTTGAAAAGATAGAAACCGACACTCGCCGACTGGAGTTAGAAATTGGTGGCAGGAGCTTTTTTTATTTTCCGCTGAGAAGCGCGTGCTTGAACTCCAATCGCAGGACATGATCCTTCTCCGGCGCGGCATTGCTACGTACAGTCGGGAAAGAAGGTAGGTCTCATCAATCTTCTTTTGATTAACTTGGATAGTGTAGATCTAGATCGAATTTGATGTATGGAGTGAACCATTCGACGATGAATGTATTTTGTGCTACTTCGTTCTCTCCGCCAGAGTTCGGATGGCGTGATTCTGGTTGAGATGTTTTTCTTCTTTTTTGGGGTTTCCGTTTGTTGGGATCAGGGTTTTGAGATGGTAACTGAAGGCCTTTCTTCTTAGTTTTGTCAAGTGAGTTGTTAAGGTGGATATTGCAAATGGTTTATGTGAAAATTTCTTAAGGCTGATATGATTTATGTCAGATATGCTCGGCCGTGCGGTTACTTTGGATTCTCACGAGATTAAATTACGGAGAAGAAGAACTATAGAAGAGAAGTGAGGCCGAGCAAGCTTGTGAGCTAGTTACTTACTCGGTTGACCATTTAGTTCATAACTTGTGATACATCATCAAAAAAATTATCTTGATCGGGCACAAATCTTGATGCAAAATCAAGTTGGAAACTTCCAAAATTAAAATTGGGACCATCTGATCTCCGATTTCAGCAAACTTACAGTTGAACTGAACACCTCGAGAATACAAACCCAACGACACCAAATCCAACCCAATCCAAGCTCGAGAATACGAACCCAACGACACCAAATCCAACCCAATCCAAGCCCAAATGAGTCCAAATCTAGGGTTAGAAGCATTGTTGGGAGGTTCAAACCACTATTTGGATTACAAAATGGTTTCCAATCATAACATGCTTATAGTTGAATCGAGCGGCTCGACGAGACGAATCCAGCCAGCCCAAGATAATCGAATTCCGACATCACTAAGACATTCAAATGACCATCAAACAGTCCATGTTCAAGAGATTCAACATCAGACGTCCATCCAACCACTCCTCATTTGCCCTTAATCTTCCATCTATTTATGGGCCATGCCACTCTAAATCTATAAATAGACCCCTCCTCCCTCTTGAAAAGCAGACCTAAGCCCAAGGGATTCAAGAGAGAGATTGGAGATTGCTCTTGCCTCCTTGCTCCTCTTTGACCATCACCTGAGTTCCGCCGGACCACCACCTAACGTTGTTGCTCTGCCGGACCACAACTTGAGGCACTGAGCTCCGTTGGACCACCACTTAAGCTTTAAGCTTTGCCGGAACACCACTCGAGGCCCTCACCTCTGCCGGACCACCACATGAGGTTCTCACCTTCGCCGAACCACCACTTGAGGTCCTGAGCTTCGCCGGACCACCACCTGAGGCCCGAATTTTCATCGGACCACCACTTGAGGCCCTTACTTCTGCCGGACTACCACTCAAGGCCCGGACTTGCACCAGACCACCACCTGAGGCCCGGACTTCTGCTGGACCACCACTTGAGGCCCGAAATTTTGCCGGACCACCACCTAACGCTCAGAGTTTCACCGGACCACTAGTTGATGCCCGGAGTTTTGCTAGACCACCACCTGAGGCCCGAACTTCTGCTGTACCACCATCTGAGGACCGTAGTTCCACCGGACCACCACCTGACGCTCAGAGTTCTATCGGACCGCCACTTGAAGCCTGGAGTATGCCCAGAGTTCTGTCGGACCACCATCTGATGTCGGACTTCCGCCAGACCACCGCTTGACGCTGAAGTTCTTCCAAACTAACGCCAAGCTACCAACTGATGCTCAAATTTTTAAGTAACACCAGATTTCTGCCAATCCACCAAGTGAAGTTGTACTTTCATCTCCGTTTGTCACTAGATTTCAACTAAACAGTTGACATTTGTAATCTGATCGCCCTCAGGGATGAGTCAGCCCATTGTAATATACCTAAACACTAGTTGAATCATTTCAGACTGGGGCAGACCCTATTGTTTTTCCTCTTTCCAGGGTTTTCAACGTAAAAATATCTTGTGTTCTCTGTGTGTGAGCTGGATATTTGTACAACGCTAAGACGCAGCATTTTAATTCTATCGCCGCGTATATTCTAGCCCGCAATAGTTTGCAAAGAGGATTTTGAGATCAAGATTTTCCTCTCCTAAGACCTGTCCCTTGGATAGTGTTTTCTATTTATAAGGAGGTTTGGTTTGTTGTTCAAGCCATCCCTTTGTTTTTTCTTCTCATTTGAACCGGTACTAGGAGCTGTTAACATACTGGTATAATGCACAACTGGTCCTTAATGCTCCTGCCAACTCATCCAGTAACGTTTCTCCACTACACTATTCCTGCAGTTGCTGACATACATCACTACCTATGTAGTTCACTTATGCAGTTGTCGGCCTACGTGAAACTGCTCCAACCATATTGTAACTTACTGTTTTTCTTCATTCTTATATTAAGAGACATTCCATCATGTATTTGAGTATGAGTGAAAATTATATACATTATTCTTCTGGTTGCAATTCTCTCTTACTCTTGTAATATTTTCTTTATGGTATCAGAGCGCCAGGTCCCTTTCCTCACATTCAATGACTGATCAAGATTCTTCTTCATCACCTCCACCCACTTTTTCCCTTTCTGCTTTCATGGCCGAATTTACTATCCCGTCTTCATTAAAATTTCTCATATCAAATCTCAAATTCATAATCAACATTCAGCTTACGAATGAGAACTATGCTATATGGCGCCTCCAAATTCAAAAGCTCTTCTCTGCAAATAGTTTTGACGGATATCTCACCGAGACACTCTCCTGTCTGCTGGAACCCTCACTGACGTCCTCTTCCGATAACTACCACCTGTGGAAACTGATAGACCAAAGCCTTGTTGTTGCTTTGTTATCAATAATATCTCCATTAGTGCTACCATACATTCTGCATCTTTCAACAACTCATCAGATATGTATTACCTTAGAACTCCGACTGCAACCAACAAATCGATCACGAGTCATCCAACTGAAGAATGAACATCACCACATCTAAATGCACGATCAAACAGTCCCCCAATATCTTGCACAAATAAAATCTCTAGTCGACAATATCGTTGCCGTTGGATCTAATATTGATACAGAGGATATCATCCTCCACATACTAAATGGATGGCCCACCACCTACAACTCATTCAAAACAGATATTCGCACTTCGTTTCACCCGATCAGCCTAGAAGTCCTCTACTCCCTCTTATGCAGCGAGGAAATCCATATCCAATCTGAGTTGCAGAAAGACTCACTACAGGAAAAACGTCGAAATCCGGCGATTTTTTCCGGTGGTTAGCCTATATTCACCGGCGGTTTTTTTAACTACCGGCGGCTTTACAGCGGGTTTTGTGCCGCCGGAAAAAATCGCGTAGGAAACTATCACCGGCGGTTTTTTACCGGCGGTTTATAAAGCCGGCGGTTTTCCGACGGTTCCGACCGCCGGTTTCAACCGGATTTTATGCCGGCTGTTTTTCGGCTGTGACGCCGCCGACTATTTGACCGACGGCCTACCGGCGGTCGGTTTACCGACGATTTGCCGGCGGTTTAGTTAGCCGTCGTATTTTTTTAAAATCGTCGGCCTTCGCCGGTAGACCGCCGGTTAATTAACCGGCGAAAGCCGGCGGTCTAACCGTCAGTATTTCCGGCGGTCTAAACCACCGGTTGTCCACCGTAGAACCGCCGGTGGCCGTCGGTAACCGCCGGTAATAAACCGACGGTGTAATGCCATTACCGGCGGCTGGCTATTGGCCGTCCGGTATCGTAGTTTCCGGCGGTCAAACCGCCGGGTAGCCGCCGGAAACCTGTAGCACCTGCAAAAAAAAACTTGGACATCCACACCACCATGTGATGACAGTCATATCTAAATTTATCCCCTCTCTATGCAAAATTTCTTCGTTTTTTTATGTCAGTTTTGTAATGTGGCCAAGAGCCATAAATTATCTTTTCCAAAACAATCTAGTAATGTAACTCGTCCTTTCAACTTAATACACTTTGATGTTTGGGGCCCATCTCTGATAGCTTCATTACATGGCTATAGATACTATATTGTGTTCATTGATGACAGCACTCGATTCTGTTGACTATACTTAATGCATTCCAAAAATGAAGCTCTTCCAAAACTCCATCAATTTGTTAAAATGGTGCAAACACACTTTAATCAACATATCAAAACTTTTCGCTTTGACAGCGGAGGAGAATTCACTAGTAATAACTTCAAACAATTTCTACTAACAAACAGCATCACTCATGAATTTAGCTGTCCTTATACTCTAGAGCAAAATGGATTATCTGAAAGGAAAAATTGTCATCTTTTTTATACCACTAGGACCTTACTTCACACAACTAATTTACTACCACAATTCTGGGCATAAGCCATGCAAATATCAAATTATCTAATAAATAGATTACTGACATCTGCCCTCAATTTACAAATATCATATAGTTTGCTCCACAATCATAACCCCACTTATGATCACCTTAAACCCTTCGACTGCCTCTGTTTTCCATGGCTTCACCCTCAAGCTCCTCATAAACTTGCACCTCGTTCCCATCCCTGCATCTTCTTAGGATATTCCACATCTCACAAAGGCTTTAGATGCTTCAATCCTCTAACTCAGAAAATTGTAATTTCTCGACATGTACGGTTTCGTGAGCAAACTTTTCCATCAATATCAACTTCCATCATCAATTCTCCCCCTTCCATCACCACACCAACTTCTCCTTTCCTATTAATTCCAACATCTACATATTCAAATCAGAACAATGCTTCCACTCAATCCCTCCTATAACCTCCTTTGTCCATCAACAACCCTCCTCCCACCACAACCGAATTACTTTAGCCTCCACCTACCCCACCACCTGATAATCATCCTACCACTCCACCCTTATAGCTACTTCCTCAATCCACTCACCCAATGCAAACTCGGCTCAAAACAGGCCACCTTAAACCCAAACAGGTCTTTGACCTCTATGCCCAGTCTTAACCCGAAACCACACCATCCACTTACTTACAAGCATAAAAATGGCTGCAATGGCGAAAAGCCATGTCGACAGAGTTCTTAGCACTTCAAAAATAAGGTACTTGGTCCTTAATACAACCACCACCCAACACTCCAATACTTGGATGTAAGTGGACTTACAAGATCAAGTTTCATCCCGATGGCACAGTTGATCATTACAAAGCTCATCTCATTGCTCAAGGCTACACTTAATAGTTTGGCATCAATTGCACAGACATGTTTAGCCTAGTAGCCAAAATACCCACGATTCATGTCTTTCTCATTATAGCTTTTCAAAGGAACTGGCCAACCCTGCAAATTGATGTTATCAATGCATTTCTCCACGGAGAACTTAAGAAAGAGGTCTACATGCAGCAACCACAGGGATTCACTGACCCTCTGCATCCGCAGCATGTCTGCAAACTGCACAAGGCTATCTTCGGTCTTAAACAAGCCTCCTGTCAAAGGTTTCATAAGCTTACATCTTTCTTTCAAACGTTTGGATTCCAGTTCAGCAAAGCTAACCCGTCCCTCATGATCTACATCAATTCGGATGTCCAATTGTACCTGCTTATATACGTGGACGATCTCTTGCTTACAAGAAACAATTCAGAAGTCATCCAACAGCTTCTCTCTCAACTGTAGGTCTCATTCTCCCTCAAACAGCCTGGCAACATCTCTCTATTCCTCGGGCTTCAAGTCAACCAAACAAATCAAGGTTTATTCCTTCACCAGACACATTATACTAGAGAAATCCTCAATTCTTCCTGTTTTATATCTTGCAAAGCTGCCATTACCCCAATGTTCCTCAAATCTTCACAGAATAAATTCAATATTGACCCATATGATAATCCCACTCATTACCGCCAACTCGCAGGCTCTTTGTATTATCTTACAGTAACGAGACTTGACATTGCCTATGCCACCAATGCAATCTGTCAACACATGCATAATCCCACAAACAGTGATCACCAAGCACTCAAAAGACTCCTTCGATACCTTAAAGAAACACAGAACCTTTGTGACCCAATAAAACCTGGTGATCTCAACATCATTGCTTATAGTGATGTTGATTGGGCTACTGACTCAGCGGACAGAAAATCCATTTATGGTTTTTGCACTTATCTCGACAACAATCTCATTTCCTGGAGTGTGAAGAAACAATCAGCTGTCGCCAAATCTTCAACTGAAGCAGAATATCGTGCTCTTCCATCAGCCACCTCCGAGGTCATATGGCTCCGCCGTCTGCTCATAGACTTCAAAGCTCATCAGACTCAACCTACCAAAATCTATTGTGATAGCATCTCAGGACTAGCCCTTGCAAACAACCCTGTGTTTCATGCCATAATCAAGTACATAGAAATTGACTACCATTTCATGAGTGATCACATCAAAAATAAAGATATTGATGTCCTACACATTAGTTCCATTGATCAACCAGCGGACATTTTGACCAAAGCACTCTCCTCTAATAGATTCATCACACTTCCGGACAAATTAACTATCCGTTGCCTGGATACAATTTGAGGTGGGTTGTTAACTAGTATAATGCACAGACGGTCCTTCATGCTCCTGCCAGCTCATCCAATAATGTTTCTCCACTACACCACTATTCCTGTAGTTTCCGGAATACAACACTACCTCTGCAGTTGCCGGCCTACATGAAACTGCTCCAACCATATTGTAACTTACTGTTTTTCTTCATTCTTATATTAAGAGACATTCCATCATGTATTTAAGTATGAGTGAAAATTATATACAATATTCTTCTGGTTGCAATTCTCCCTTAATGCTGTAGTATCTTCTTTAGGAGCCTGCCAACTTGGATGAAACCATTAGACTGTTCATCCGTTTCCATTATCCCATTTAGCTTCTGAGGATTGATTATAAAGAGGTTTCTTTAAATGATCTTCTAGTTAGACGTCCACCGTATTGAATGGCTGGGAGATTCTCTTTTAGTTGTTCATCTGCCCAGAGTGCATGTTATCCCTGCTCCATTATGTCTTATGGAATGTCTCGAAAGGACGAGTAGTAGACCTAGGGGGCTTATCTCAACTCTTAGGAACCTTATTAGCCATTAATTCTTATAGGAGAAGGTGAACGGACTGCATGCCCTTTTGTAATTCCACTAGAATGCAATTGAAAGAGATGTGACAGCTGGAATGTTGACACATGGATTTTATCGGCTCCACACCCCTAGTCCTCTTACAATGAAAATTTCTTTAATTTGTTCTTTGCCAATTTCCACTTTTACTCCTAGGGTGCTTACAATCCTACTTCAATTGTTTTTCGATGACATTCATCTAGAAGCTTTTAATTGTTGTGCTTCTAAGTAACATCATATGCCAATTCCAGAATCCAGACTAGTGGACAAAGTGCCAGCTCTTGTGTCATCACCTATTATTGTGAGGAACATCATTGCCTCTCACACTCCGCCACAATTCTCATTGTACATGGCCTTTTCTTCTATCCTTGTTAAGGCATTTGTGCCTGGATCGATCTTAACTGTTCTTGCAGAGACCCCAACACATGAGGCTGGTACATTTGCTTTTGCAAAGGCTAAGGCTTTGTTTGGGATAGCTTTCTTACTGCTTTTTAATACAAAAATTTTTTGTACTAAAAACCTGTTTTAGAAAGTAGTCTGAAAATTGTCCCAAACGAAACATAAATTTTTGGGGGTGTCCCATTCTCCACTTAGTGAAGCCACTTAATTAGACACTTTGACACCATGGCAGTGCCACATTGCAAATTGAATAGAAGACAAACATGGATGCAATGGCTAGCTCCACCCTTAATGGTGTAATAGTCTCAATTGATGGCATTGTTGTCGTGGTAGTGATGATATCATACTGAAGTGGAGACCAAGAAGGATGTAGAGGAGATTTGGTCCCTGATGGTGATGTAATCTAAACTGAGGTGAAGTCATTTGGTAGAAAATGATAAAATTCCTCCATTTCCAATGAATCTTCCATTTGTAAAATGCCAGCTCTTATTCGGAATTTGTAAGCATGAATGTGTCATCACTTGTTATTGTGAGGAACACCATTGCCTCTCACTCTCCTTCAAAGCTCTGATTGTGCGTTGGTCTTTTTTTCTATCCCTGCTGAGGCATTTATGACACCCTTCCTTTATTTCCTATGAAACTTCCTTCTGTAGAGATTAATTTCTGCTTTTGCAAAGATCAAGGTTTAAAATTACGCAATTAGGTATTGAGGTGTTTTTCACTCGTGAAGTGAGGCGTAAGCCTCAAAATTCAAAATTTGCGTAAAGTGAAAATAAACGTTAAAAATTAATTTTTAATATAATACCCAAATGTCTAAGGATGACATTAACTTTCTATTGAACTATGAAGGAATAAATTGGCATATATATGATACAAAAATTGTACAAGTTTTAAAGTGACAAGTGATTATTACTTGAAATAAAATTGAAATTCAAATGTTACAAGAGCAAAATAATATAAAATATAGGAATTGCATAAAATATCATATAACATCAAGTTCAACGCCAATTTTTCTTAGTTCCTTACTCATGCACATTTAATTCTTAAAGAAAGCTGAAATAGTTGGCAAGAGCTCAAAATCTTCACTATCTTTACTGAGGGGTCTTTATTTGAGTCTTCGTCATAATAAATAGGTCTCTCCCCTGCCTTATCTTGTGGAATCCAATGCCTCCCAATCTACTTCTTCATTTCTTTCAATTATATTCTCTTTCATAAATGTTTTTCATCAACATAAAGATGAGAGTAATACTCCAAAACTTTTAGAGGAGGTGGTGGTGGCGTGCAACTTCCAATTGATCCACAGTGACGACGGTGACCATGCTGCTTCATGCAAGAGAAATGATACTTCAATTGATTCCATTCTTGGGGAAGAAACTTCCCAAAAAATTTCTAACATCTCTTCTATTAACACTATCATGGTTGAGCTTGACAATTATGCCATTAAATATTTGGACGAGGCTATTGTAAAAAATCATGAATGTGGAGATTGGAAATCAAATGAGTCCTAAATTGCAGTTATTCGGTTGGTGAGGTTATTCACCCCTTTGACACTGTAGCTATCAATGAAAACAGAATTCCCTTTAATGCAACTGGGTTGGAGAGTTTCCTATTGAAATAAAAGATGAAAGTTTTGAAGTTCAGCTTGTCGGGCTTTTTGCTCAACATGAGGAGGAGATCTAGAGATAAGATTGTAGTTAAGGAAGTATTTTAAATAACTTGATTCTATGAAGGAACTTCTGAAGAGACTTGAGGATACCTAACTTGAGGTTTCCAAAAGCTTTTGTTTGAGCTATAAAGAATGAAGCGCACTTTTCACTTGATCTAGAAATAAATAAGCTTCAGGATGCCGATCTTTAGTTAACTTTTACATCTTATTAGATCGGGCTGAGCAATTTCCAAAAATGCTCTAAACTTTGTCTGGATTTCTCTCTATTCCCTTAGTGAAATTTGAAAACTGGGAAATTTTTTAGTGCTAACACCAAATGAACATCTATTAAGGTTGAGCCTTAAGCTAAAGTTTTATTGGGCATCAAAATTGAAGTTCTTCAAAATTCTCAACTTTTGACTAACTTTTCACTAACAATTCATTGATGTAGATTTCAATATTCCTCCTTTTTTGACATATGAAAATGTTATCCATCTCTTGTTAATGGGTATCCATAACATTCTCAAGATAAAGTAACATAATTATGTAGTAGTATGTATTGCTTGGTAAGATTAAATTAATCTTATACTTATATGTCATGATTCAAGAGTATTTTAATTTGATGTTATTCTGAGAATCATCAAGGAGGCTTTGCATGGGATACCCTCCCATTGAGTCAAAGAGTTAGTCAATCACCAATAGAGGATAAGAATCTCTTGGGCAGGTTTTGGCATTTTAAATATATTGGCATATTTAATAATATTAATTTATTATGTTGGACTTATAATATTGGAAGGGGTTTTTATTAGAAATACATATTCATAATTTTAAGTATTATTCTTGATTATTTATTTTCTTATTATATCTTATTGTATGCATTTTTATTGGTCCTTCTCTGAGTCAATTGTAGACAAAAATTCTCTTTCGTCTTAACATGCTATCATGGCAGAAAAGCATAGTTGTTTCCTCCATGTTGATCCTGATGCATTTTGGAAGTAAAAATAAAAAGATAACAAGAAGAAAAGTGTAAGAATTTGAAGATAGGGTTTGATTTTGATTAGTACTTCAACAATAATGAAAGATACAATTAATCTACTTTTCGAGAGGTAGATCAACTCTCCCACCAGCTCTAGACGCCGCTATGAACAACTCCTAAGAAAACTATAATAAACATAAATCATATAATGAAAATAAAAAAACATAATTACACTCAAATAAACTATCTTATTTTTTTTCCCAAATTTGAATTCAAATCAGCCATCTTTCTCTTAGTAAAACCTTCCTAATTCCCTCCCAAATCTAAATTCAAATCAGCCCTCTTTTCCTAAATAAAACCTTCATAATTCCCTCTCAAGTCTGAATTCAAATCAACCCCCTTTCCTTAAATAAACATTTTTCAATTTCCCCCCCAATCTAGATTCAATCAACCATCTTTCTCTAAATAAATTGCCTAATTATTTCTCCCTTGATTTCTTCTCATTACATGGTGACATTAACTCCCCCTAGGCCCCGCAAGGTGGCCCTCCTGGCATATTAGTACTTTCCTCCTAAAAAAGCTCATTGTCCTCAAGGTGGAAGGATGAGAACAGTCTCCTGGTCATCTCATATATGTGGCTTCGTACTCTGACAAATCCTTCTACCTGATAAGTACCTCCTGAAACCTAGAAGTATGCACAAATGCTGACTACGCAGGATCACCAGTTGATAGAAGATCTACCTCTGGATACTGCACATTTCTTGGAGGTAACTTAGTTACATAGAGAAGCAAGAAACATAATGTGGTAGCAAGATATAGTGCAGAAGCAGAATATCGAGCTATGGCATTGGGAATATGTGAGATACTATGGATCAAAATAATCCTAGAAGACTTAAAGGTCAAGTGGGATGAGTCCATGAGGCTGCATTATAATAATAAATCAGCAATCAGCATAGCCCACAATCCAGTCCAGCATGATAGGATCAAAGCTCATAGAAGTGGATAAATATTTTGTTAAAGAAAAACTAGATAGTGGTCTAGTAAGTGTCGATCATGTATCATTAAAAGATCAACTTGCAGACATCCTTATCAAAGGATTGGATAGTTCTTCCTTCTTCAGAATGATTTCCAAGATGGGAATGACAGATCTATATTCTTCAGCTTGAGGGAGGGTGTTAAATCTCAGCCTTCCGTCGCGAAACCGATCCCACGACTATGAACAGTGATCCGTGGGAAGCCCGTCTAGATCACGTTGAATATCTTCCATAATTAGACATTTGGTTTAGGAAGGAATTTATTTCAGCAATTATTCTATAGTTATTTTGTTTCTTCATTAGACCTTGTATAGATCTATAAATAGGGAGGATTTTCTATAATAAAGCAAGCTTTTTCCTCTCAAATCCTTGTTTTTAATAGTTATATTTTGATTCATGGAAATCATGCTAACTCTCCTCTGCTAAAGCTTAGTGATCTAAAGAGTTGAGTGAGGGATCCTTGCATAGTGACTTGTCTTATTGTTAGCATAGAGATTTTTGTTGAAAACCCTCAAAGTATGCAACGTTAGAGTAATTGACTGTTTTAAGATCTTAACCTCTACGCATGTGATTTGACCTAAGTATCACCTTATTGTTTTATCTTATCGTTTAAATCAATATAAGTTTTGCTCTCTGTTTAAAATTGCGCAACAAGAGGCGAGCCTTGAGGCGCGCCTCTGCACAATTCTTCCCAAAGGCGCCTCGAGGCGCACGCAATTTGGAGCCTGGATGAGGCGTACGCCTCACCCTGTGTGAGGCGCACCTCAATTGCGCAATTAAGGGTGAGGCGTATGCCTCATCCAAATGGCCCCACCTACTTAAAATGACTCATTTTTTTTTCTCTACACCCGTTTGGCCCAGGCTTTTCCCGATAATGCTCCGCCCGCAAGCTCCTGTTCGCGAAAAAGGATCCCGCACGGTCGGCCACCCTTCCCGCTGCCTCTCCCGCTGGCGCCGCCTCTCCCGCCGGC
>NW_021319518.1:9128207-9150657 GCF_001605985.2 Dendrobium catenatum | reverse complement strand
GGCAGGAAAAACTCCGGCGGCGGTGGTCGAGGAGGTGAGGAATCTCCTTTTCCCCTTTTTCCTCTTCTTCTTCTTTCTTCTGCGAATTCCGGGCGCTTCCCGAAAATCAGGCAGAGTTCCGGCGTCTTCAGGCGGTAGGAAGAGCTCCGGCGGTGGTCGAGGAGGTGAGGAATCTCCTATTCCCCTTTCTCCTTCTCCTTCTCTTCTTCTTCTCTCTCTTCCCTTGAGTCCCCTTGGTGTAGAATGAGGGCTCTATTTATAGTTTTTCTGGAGTGGCATAGCCAGTAAATAGGCGCGAGATCAAGGGCAAACAGGGAGTGGTTTGAATGGACGGCCGATATCGAATCCTTTGATCATGCACCGTTCGTTGGACATTTGATGGCCTTAATGATGTCGGAATTTGATGATCTTGGGCTCGTTGGATTCGTCTCGTCGAGCCCTTCGATTCGAGTATAAGCTCGTTAAAATCGGAGACCGTTTGGTAACTCAAATTGCGGTTTGAACCTTCCAACGGCGCTTTGAACCCTTGATTCAGACTCATTTGGGCTTGGATTGGGTTGATCTTAGTGTCGTTGGGTTCGTATTTCCGAGACGCTCAGTTTGACTGTAAGCTCGCTGAAATCGGAGTTCATATGCTCCCGAAATTAATTTTTGAAGCTCCCAACTAGTTTTTGCCTCGAGATTCGTGCCCGATCAAGATGATTTTGTAATATCGTATCAGTGGTCATGCCAAGCGTTACCTATAATGTCTTTTAACCGCTCAATGTTATCTCCGCAAGTAGTTTCTTTGTAGGGTTGAGGAATAGGATTGATGACAATGTTCATTCTCTCTTAAGTTCATGGAGCTGGCCAATCTGATCAAAGCACGATTTTGGTCATCTTAAAAGGGTCTTGAAGATTGAATTTAAATTTGAATTATTCTCAACGTTTTTTTCCTTTTGCTCAAAATTTGCAAGCATTCCTGATTGGAGAAGGCTAACATCTTTTTCATGTGAAGCTTAGCAAAATATGTTTCATATTGTCCTGAGTTTTAGAAAGTGTTCATTAGAATATCTTATAGGTCATTGCTTGTTAGAAGAGCCTCATATATGCTGAGGTGCATTGGTATTTTTTTTGCATGTGTAAGAGAACATTTTAATCCACTTGGTTATAATTGATGCCTTTTTGGGAGCTTGGGGGTATAATTTTCGTTATCATTGGTAGAGGGACTCTTGTTTGCAATAGATGTAGCACTTTGCCACTCCTCTATTGGGCTTAGACCTCTTCTTTTGATTTTGATTTTTCTGATGAGGAAGACTCTTCATGATCTATTTCCTTAAAAACCTTAAGAGGATTGACTGGAGGGATCAATATTACTCTCTAATTTGAGGCATCCCATTTTTGACTCCATATAAGGCTCCTACTTGCTTTCTTTGAGGAAGTACAAGCCTTCTTTCAAGGTATCATCTATTGGTAGCTCCATCAGATAGGATTGAAGAGATATATCTTCAACTTCTTTTTCATGTATAGAGTGTGATCCATCATGGGCAGATTTATTATCTTTAGGTGATCGCCTCTCATCAAGTGTGTTGGAGGCATTGTCATTCATATACTGTGATCCAACAGAGATTTTGTTTGAAACACTAGGATCCCACCATTAGTTCGAGTTATGAGATTTGGTCGTGTCGTTACGACCTTTCCTATCACAAATTAGAGAAGAGACTTGTTCGGAAACACATAGGACTATTGATATAGCTCGATATGTCTGAGTTGGGAGTGGCTCATCATCTTCCATAGGGGTGTCAATTTCGGGTCACGGGCCGGGTTTGGGTCGAACCTGAAAATGACCCGGCACTATTCGGGTCAACCCGAACCCGACTCATTTTTGCAAACGGGCCTATTTTTCGGACCCAAACCTGATCCGCTTTGGGTCCGGGTCAACCCGACATGACCCGAATGATCAGGTGCCAACAAAAAATTGATAGTTTTCGGGTCCAAAATGGGTCAATCTCCACTTTTCGGGTAAAAAATGGGTCAATCTCGGATTGTCGGGTCAAAACAGGTTTTCGGGTAAAAATGGGTCAATTTCGAGTCATAGGGTCAACCTGAATCCGACCCGATTTTTGAAACGGGTCGAATTGTTAAACCCGAACCCAACCAATTTCGGGTTCAGGTTGACCCTAATATGAAATTTTCAGGTTAGGTTTGAGTCGGATTTTCGGATCGTGTCAAATATTGACACCCCTAATCTTCCTTCTCTACATTTATTCGAGGTCCAGAAATGTGGTTGGTAACTTTAACTGGCTAACGTATAAGCCAGTGGCATTCCAAATTATTGTTGAAGTTTTATGTTATGAACTTTTTTTGATCGTTTTCATTGCGCTGAAGTTTTGATTTCTCAAGAAGTACTAGAATAAGTTGCTCCCTTGCATCTGGAGGAGCTGGCTTGGTTGGGCTATCCACTGTCTGGCAGATTTGAAAGTAGAAGCTCAAGAGTGCTTGTTTGGCTCCATATGAGCATTGGTTCAGTTGAGAATTTCCATTGAATGCTAGGATCTCCATTGTCTGGCGGTGATTTGGATGACTTTCCTTGCATTGTTTCTTTTGGAGTTGGCTTTGTGGAGATGGCACAATTAATTTTGCTGACGCCGTTGGGTACACTAGGACTTGATTGGAGAGTATGAATTCTTTGGTTTTGTACTTCTTCGTCAGCTAATTTTTGAAGACAACATTCTTGAATTGGGTGATTGACTAAGTTGTAGGGATAGCAGTTAGGGTCGTCAGTATTGTCAGCCTCCGTAGATTTTTTTTTTTTTCAGACAATTGGAGGCCTATCCTGAGTGCATGGTGGAACAACTTTGTCATGCAATCTCTTCAGAATGAATAGGATGACCATTTTCCATCTTTCTAGTGTGATTTTGAAGTCGACTAAGGCTTCGTTTGGGACGGCTTTCTTAATGCTTCTTAAAGCTGTTTTCTACTAAAAAAAAGTTTAATTTTTATACTAAAACTGCTTTAAGAAGCAGTAAGAAAGCCGTCCCAAACAAAAAGTAATTCTTTCGAGCAATTAATTTGTCTATATTAACATTTCAGCGTATATTAAATTTGCATGCCCTTAATGAATTATAATTACTACATTATCTGCATGATGCACTTGATAGCAATCTTAAAGAAATCAAGAGTTGATCGTGCTTTTGGTGTTTCTTTGTGTTACTTATGCTAAAATCTGTTCACAAGAGAAGCAAAGCTTGTTACCATTTTGCATGATAGATTTGAATTGAGATGATTCTCATTAGCCTGATCCATAAATGTTAGTTCCCTTCGTAATCTTCCTTCGAAATTTGAATGCGAAATGCAGGAGGTTTATGTTAGCCTGGTATGATTTATGTAGTTAATTTTACTTTGATTCGAAAAGTGCAATAAATAAAATTGATATGTGATAAAATTACATACATATTATTAATTTTTTATCTATTTAAAGGTCAGAAAAAATATTTATCTTCACTCATATAACACTCTAATCTTCAAATGATAAAAAATATCATCAACATTAACTCATGAGAGAAAAGATGGCAGGAAGCTTAACCTTTTCATATTGATATTTCACTACACTTAGGTTTTGTTTGAAGGAATCCTTCTAGATATGAGATTTTTTTTTCTCAAATTCATTTTTCTATGTTATCCAGTTGTAACCAAATATACAAGAAAGAAAGAAAGACATTTGTGTTCCCATTTCACTGTCATGTTTTCTTTCAAATCAAACCCAATCTTACGGATTATTGCTGTGGAATCTATTTTGCAATGAACTCCTATGCTTAATGCAATTATATGTTTTTGCAAGAATACCCATTCTAACAAAGAGGCTGATTTTGTTCTTCATTTTCTATTGTGCATTGGATTCATGAGATTCAGATTGCTTGTTCTCCCTGCCATTCTTTTTTTTTTTTTACATATATATCTCTATTTCATTACTGGATACAGCTGTCACCAGCTTCTTTTCTTTGGCATAACATGGTTGACCAATTTAATTTCTCTTTTGGATAATTGCCATCATTCATTGCTTTGAATTAATTATGCTATTGAATTGTTGATGGTTTTTTTTTTTTTTGGACATTTAGATCAATGGACGCATTTATATGCACATCATATGCTCAATATTAGAATCCAAAACTTTTTTGTTTATAGTCAAAACTTCTAACTAACAGATCAAAATGAGTTATGTTGTTGGATAAATTATTATATACTGACGCCGAACGTTGTCCAGAGACCAACCAGAATGTGCCACGTCACCCCTTTGCTTGGTACCATTGATGTGATGCATTCTGGTTGGTCTTAGGATAACGTTCTGTGTTCGGCCTCCGCACAGAATAATTTCTTGCATTGTTAATGGGTTCTTAGACACCACTGATAGTTGACATTACTTATCAAAGGCTCTTTAACCCCTTGGATTTGCTTTGAACCCTGTGAAATCCTGGGATGTTCAGCTTTGCCCTTTCAATACTACACTGCACGCATCTTAAAGCAAATTAAATAGTTTTGAATTGCCTTTCATATATATATATTTTTTTTCTTTGTACCATAGTCAGTTTGATTATGCTCAAAGTAGCAGAATCTCAGCATATATCCGTTACGGAGTTGGAATTGCTTGTGCTTATTGCTGTATAGCTGGCACGCGTTTTTTTGTGGGCTATGGCAAATTGGCAAGTTGAAAAATATTCTCTAAGAAGAAGCCTCTAGAAGCATGCCTCTTTGTTTTATAGTATTAGAGTTCGCTTTCCGATATGAAAATTTATTTTCTTCAGCCTGCTTCCAACTTTTTTATTAAATCCTAATCTTGACTTCCTTAGATGGACTTTTCACAACTGGCATGATTATCATGACTATAATGCATAATTGCTAGGGAAAAAAATTATAGAGAAGATGATCAAAATAATTTATTGGCTTTTTATGAAGAATCAAAATATTATCTAATTATATCAAATGATTTTTTAACTTTTTAAAAAGAAAATAAAATCATATTATCATGAAACCATTTTGATTCATTTTTAAAGACTTAGAGATCAAAATAGTAGCTCCAGTGAAAGATAAGATTACATTGAGTCGGCTTAGATGGTTTGGTCACATAAAATAGTAGCCTTTCGATGACTCCGTTAGAAAAGTGGAGGTATTAGATTTGACTTATGTTAAGAAATGTAAAGATGGACTTAAAAATACTTGGTTAGAAAATATTAGAAATAATCTTTCTTTATTAGATTTAAATGAGAATTTGATTTTTAATATAACACAAGAAAAAAGGATTCATGTAGCTGACCCTACGTAGTGGGACAAAGGCTTGATGTTGTTGTTGTTGTTGTAGAGATCGCAAATATTTATTTGTGTTGGAAAATAGCTTATCTAAAATAAATTGACAGACAAGCTTTCAGTATTTGCCATCAAATTGAGCAAAAAGTTGAACCAAATGTGGGTGTTAGGGTTTGTTTTGTGGGCAACTGCTTAAATACAACTATACAAAGTTGTTTTTGTGCGAATTTTTATTCAGTGGTTGAAGGCTAAGAATTTATATAATTGAGAAAAAGCTGTAATTTTTTTATTCAAAAAACACCCATTTATTTTGCAATATTTTGTCTTTTTAGGATTGATTCAGTTTTTAATACTACAAAAATTTTAAATTTATTTGTTGATTTGGAATTTTATACATTTATGATTTTTTCCTTGATATTCTGGCACAACTATCTTGTCATTATGTCGCTCAAATAATAAAATGAAGGACAATAATTTATATATGATGTTACGCCAAACCCCTTATGCTCATAATATAGAATACATTTATTATTAAAAATATATGACAAAAATATATTTGGCATGATAATAGAGAAATGACCTATAAATTAGTGAGCATGAATTCATGAAAACTTGCATTGATTAATAAATGTGTGATTAATAAGCATAAATTTTAGAAAATTATAGAATGGTTACTACAGATAAAAAGTATTTCATTGACAATTAAACATTTCAAAAATATTAACACAAGTTCTTGTAGGCTCCAAGAGCAATAAAATAAGGCTTTATTTGAATAGTTTTTTTTACTGTTTTATTTTTTAGATCGTTATTATTCGAGTCATTTTTTTTATGTCGGTTTTGCTCTAAGATTTTTTCTAATAGTGATAAGTAATTTGAATTCTACCTTTATTTTCAATATTTTTGAGTTATATTATTTTCCTCTTCTCAAAATTGATAGGATTGCATTCTTTTTTGATTTATTGAACTTTCATTATGTAATTTTTTTGTATATGATAGATATAGATTATACGGGCAATTTGATTATAATATTATTGAATTTCACCTGATAAAATAATAGTTGTGATTTTTTTAATCTAATGCATAGTGTGTCGATTTTCTTGCATTTCATATTATACATTCCATACATTATATTGAATTGCATGAATGAAATGATATAATTGATATATGATAAATGTGGCTAGCTGTAAACACGACAACTAATGTGAGTTGGTTATTAAAAACTTAATACCCTTTACGGGAGAGCAGGTCAATGCGCTTTCTTTAAAATTATGGTTTATGGTGTAATCATGAATGTTAGCATGTAATTGTTTGATTGAATTATACTCACAGATAGAAAGTGATGATTCTTAATTATTTATTGTAAGTAACATGTGAATTGATTTAAGATTTATGAATAATGATGACAAGATAAAGATCGATGAATAATTAGTTTACAATGGGATTAAAAATATTGAAAGTACCACATTAAAGTTAGTTTGCAGACTTGCTAATTATAATCGCATCGATGATTGTATTTTCATGACAACATATGAATTGATTGATAGATGTAATTAATATAGAATTGATTGAACTAGCATTGAAATTGTTATAGAATGATATAACATTTGATAGATATACATAAAAACATTAATGTATATATTGATATAATACACTAAAATCATAAATAGGCACACATGATCATTGATAGAAAACATACGATTGAATTATTGGCATAAATATAATTGATAAATAAATGACTTATATTTTATTGTAGGCACCTGCCATCGCTTTATTGACTTTTATTAATTTATTGATATGTTGATAGATTTTTTAGTCTTTTGAGATTCTTTTGTTTTATTGATCATATTGATTTTTATTAATGCATTGATATTAATTTTTGACTTCATATTAATGATTACTGATTTTATATTGATTGAGATGTGTATGCATTTTAATATCATTATTTTGCATTGAAAGCTTTGGTAGATTGGGTCAAGTTGGGCTTTATAAACTTATTATGTGAGTTTGATTGATTTCTAGGTTCAGGAAGAGGTCAGCTGAATGAGATTGATCTGAGTTAGATTAGCAGGTTTAGTTTATTTCCTTGTATTTTGTATTATTCTTTTGTAACTAGAAGGGTTGTATTCAATGGATTCTATAAATTGAACGTCTGATTATTATATATGGACTTTGAATTATGATGTATACATTGACAGATGATATGATATACATATGTTTTCACCTTTTTAATTAATATAAAATGCAATTAGATATTCTGGTAGATTAATTAAAAGTAAAAGATGTAACTCTTTCGATTTAGGTCTTGAGGTGTAAAATATATAATCAAATTCATCTATACAATTGGGTTGGTAGTTTGTGGCATATTTTGTTAAATTTTGATAAGATATAATGTAAGACCTTAGAATTTAATTTGGAAGAATTATCTTTTATCTTTTAATTAATAGCAATTAGAGCTAATTATTTATTTTTATCAATATAAATATAAGTGGAAGCAAAGCTATTGATCAAACATCAATATATATCTATATTCATTACTCCCAAAAATTATATACAATACTCATGGATCATGCAATCGTAATATGCATATCCATTCAATCCTGAGTATAAACAAATAACTAAAATAAAAAAGAATTGAAGGTGAGGAATCTTGATCAACCTAATACTCTTGAATCTCTTTTTGACTTGAAAATATTTACATAACACATAATGAGCTAAACAACCTAGCATGTCAATACAAATTTTACAATTGAACTCAAAGAACAGTAAAGACGCAGCATATATGTTGCCAATCAATTTATAAAATTGGCAATCATTATGATCATAGATCTGTGATGAAATAATAAAATTCACATGCAGTAGCAGTAAAATCTATGAAACAATAAAATGGTACGGTATAAAAGTTAGTAAAATGATATAATATAGAAACTAATAAACTAGTATGGATGTCAAATCAATCAAGCTGTCGTTGTATTTAATCAATAAGGAAATAAGAAATCATGTAAATTGGTAGGATCAATGCCTAGATGAAAATTATCAAAATCATACCAATGTAGTAAAATCACTACTTTATATCAAAATTAAGTCTTATATCACATGTTATGCATCACTAGTTTAGTATATTCAATCACTCTACATCAGTATTCTATCCTTATCTTGTATCGCATGCTCTGTAGTCAAATAACAGTAGACCGTGAATTGATAATAGTATCAATATTAGAAAATCAATAATAGTAACAATAATATCCATACAATAACAATAAAATAATATGATAACAATGATTTAGTAACATGTATTTCAATAGTCATGTTCAACACTATTCAACATTACTTAACAAGGAGTTCTAATTATTACTTTATTTTTTAGTAATCGATGTTCTATCAGTAACCGTTGGTCAATAAATAGAGTTCTCACTTTTTGCTCGTCAAGACATCTTATAACTCTCAATCGTTATATTGTTGTAAATGATAACACAAAACTACAATATTTAAAGGAAAATCTATCTGTCCACCATCCAATACAAGTCTATTAATCTTCAACTAATGGATCAACTAGTCTTTATTTGTTTCACACACATATTATTATAAAAGTAATGGCAACTAGCTTTACCCAATCACATAATTCATTCTCAATGCTTGCACTAACAATAGTCATTTATCACTTATTAAAATTCTAGTTTAGGTCAATCAAATAAAATAGCATAACTTTTATTTTGCCTAGTGAAATTTTAAAATTAGCTAGCCAAATCATTCAAAATATCTAGTATTGTAACATATGAGAAGTTCACGTTGTATAAATTCTATAAAATTGAGAAAAAAGCAATAAAATTAGTTTTGAGGAGAATTCAATGGTGAAAGTCCACATCTTTGAAATCAGAGATATGATTTGAGTCACCTATCTCAATTTGAGAAATTTTTTCGTAAAACAATGAAGCGATCTATAGACCAAAAATTCGGATTTCACTTTCACTTTCTCCTTCCCTCTCTCATTTTTTTTATTTCTTCTCACGCAAGCCGATGTTGGTTGGAGGAAATGAAGGACGTACGGCAAGTGGAAATGTATTATATAAAAACGATTTTCATTGGGGTGCCACAGCACCATCACTCAGCATCGCAACACTTCATGACAAATCCAAATTACTATACAAACAGAGGCTTTAATGTCATGGCGGCCCTTCTAGGAGCCATTGTGCTTCGAAACCCAACACCTCAGCCCTCGTAGGCATAATGACATTGTCCTGTAATTCTAAAATAAATTCATTTTTTTTTCTTTTCCAATTCTTTTTCAGAAATTCGGGTTGCTACATATAATTGCACAAGACTTTATATATTATACTTTCTAGAATTATTAAATTTTTTATTTAAGAATAACATTTTCTAGTGTGTTTTTTATTTAATATAATATTTCATGCATTTTTTTTTTAACTTTAGGTGCAAAATGCTGATTTAGGTATCAATTTCTTGTGACTTGAATTATAAAAAAAGACAATAGTGGAAGTGACCTATTTGTAGCTCTTTTTTCTTATGCAAATTCACTTCCATTTCTTCTCCAAAGGTCTTGGGGTCCAATTCATGTATTTGGTTAATTGAGAGAATTAATTTGCTTGAGATCAAAGACTATTCTCCTGCCTTAGATTTTAGTCAATATTAAATCTTATGTATTTGCTCATTTTATTCTCTCATGTGATGTTTATTCAATATTTTATCAAATATTCCCTTTAGAATTTATGGTTTCATATTTTGATTTATAAAATTTAGCCATTCATTAAAGGAGATCTTGAAGTTGTAGCAAGATGGACATAGTGAGACCAAAGTCACTTGAGGTTTGTAAACATAGATCTTTTAGCTCTAGCTCCATTCCCTCTAAGAATTATGGCAACCCCTTTGCCATGTCTATTGTCTACATTAAGACTTGTTCATTGCATTGTTACTCCATGGGGGCCTTCTTGGGACATCATCAAAGCTCAACTAGGATGAATTCAATCAACTTCATTGCTTGAATAAACTCTTCAATAAGGTTACAAAGATGTTTGTAATCATGTGTAATGGATTTCAACCATGTGCTCCCGCCATAATTAACATTGGTCGCCAATCACATTCATAATTTTTGTAAGAGAAATATGAAGAGTTTTGAATATTAGATGATAAGGATATGGTTGTAACTTCTCTTATGTAAGGGTGTCATAATTTCTTATAGTCAAATCTCTCCTCCCAAGGAGGTGGTTGTGATTCTATAATCACTGTTCATTACATTTTGATTTAATTGTCCCAATTATTTCTTGGTTGACTTCGTAGGTCTTTGAAAATGCCTCATAAGTTCCCCATTAACTCGGGGATTTCAATAGGATATGCATTTATATGGCTATTCAACTAGGGAAAGGAACTTGACCAACATTCTTTGTTCTTGCAAATTATGCATGCATCTAAATGGATACCGTCGTAGTCTCTTTGCAATACAGCTTGGGCCACTACTAGTCATGGGTCTTTGAGTTCCAATATCTTACATTGAAATTGAATTTTAAAGTTCATAAGTGACTCGTCCTACTATTCTCTCATATTTGAAAGAGTATGAGAATTTTTTTAATAACTTTGAGGTCCTCGATAATTGAGTAATAAATTGCTTCTTAAACTTAAAATTAGAGGTAATACTCCCTAGTAGAAGACTCGAGAATTGTCTTAATGACATCTTCTTAATAGCAAAGAATAATCAATACTTGAGCTCGTCAATAAAGTGGTGAACTTGAAGTATAAAACCTAGTTAGCATGGTCCATATTCCCTCTATATTAATCAAGGTGTGGGATTTTAAACTTCGACGCTCAATTCCACAGAAAAGGCATTTGAAAGTTGAGGTAGGTGCTTCACAACATGATGAAGTGAATGAAACTCGATGCTAAATTCTTCAAGGAGATAAGTCTCATCAATTGACCAAAGGAGAGGTGAGTGCTTTGAAATTCGATTGTTAGCTATAGATAATAGATTTAAAAGATCCTTTCTCTAAAAGAGTTTTAATCTGAATAGTTCTTGAAAATCATTCAAGAATTTATTGGATCATTATCATTAAGCAACCCCACCACTTGATTCAACTGCCCAATAGCAACATTATCCCTCTTTCATAAAAAAAATCTCCACAGCCTTTTTTTTTTTCTCCATGGCGCATTAAAATCTCTTAATTTTTTATTATTTAACCATTTTATTATACTAATTGTTTGAAACCTAATTATTTTTACTCTTTCATAATAAACTATATGTCTTGTAAGCCAGCTTGAACTCGTAAAATAAAAGCTTGAGCTTGAGCTGAAGCTCAAACTCGAATTCAATTAATTAATCAAACTCAATCTCCAACCATCTCGACTTGACTTATTTACACCCTTTTGCTATTCATTGCCCAACACCTTCAACCCTATTTATAACACTCTATGTCAGATTTGTCACCACGTATATTCAAGTAATACAAGTAGAATTACATAATAAGACTTAATAAAATTTCTTTTTAGGTTGTCTAAATCTTCCTTCCTCTAAATATCTTAGTATTCACAACGAGATTTAGGGTGGTTGGTGGGCGAGCACAATTGAGAACCTCCCATCGCGAATTTAAATCCTCTCTACTACAGCCTCGCCTCTTCAGTGGGGCAAAGCAAGTGTGGGTCTTATGCCGGTGGGTGGCCTCTCGATTTTTCGCTGAGAGATTAGTTACGCTGTCAAACACTCTCTTTAAAGTGACAACGAGAAAATACCCTTGTTATATAAAATCTTAGTATTTAGGCAACTCTCAATAACTTTGAAGCATTGTTAACATTTTCACCAAATTCGAGAAAAAAAAAATCCCTTTCTCTACCCTTTGCCATATATATTTATTGAGCTTAAACCAGCCAAGTTCAATGGCTTATTTGCTTTCCTTATGGGCAGCTTCAAAAGCAAAGCAAAGCAAGGCGAAGTGTAGTGGTTCAAAGTCATGAAGTCGTTGGTCTCATTCAATATCATTATATCATATACAAATAATGCCCTCTCTCTCCTCTTTCTCTCTCTCTCCTCTTTCTCTCTCTCTACTTTCTCTCTCCACCCCCTTCATTATGCGATGCACATGCTACATGATAGGTGTTGGGTAACCGGCCCATGAAGAACGGTCGTAAACTGCCCTGCACGATACCGAGGAGGAGAGCCGATGGCTTTGCTTAGATATTTAGCTTTAATGGAGATTTTAGTAATCTTTTCTGTCCTAATTTAGGCTTTATGTGAGGAGAATTTTTTATGTGAGTAGACCGGTCGTAGAATGCCGCTCGGATATCAACTAGCATGCGCCCCAATATCAAAAGTAAGGGTGATGTCGCGCATTCTGATTGGTCTTTGGATGACGTTTGGCGTCCGCGCGCATAGAATAATTATTCTCATTTGAGATTGCTTTTTGCTACTTTATAATACCATTTGGGATAGTTTTTTTTTTTTTTTTCCTATTTTCTAAAGAATTTTTTTAATAGAAAGTTGATTTTGAAAATATTAAGGAAGCTATCTTAAATAAAACTCTAGCCATTTAAGTGGGACCTAGTATATTTTTTTATTATTAATTCCTTCATCAAATTTATTATAAGATTTTAATTTGATTTTATTCGGTATCCGACCATCAAATGTTAAGGGGATTTGCTTTATTTATTTATTTTGACCACAAAAAATATGTTAAATGAATGTAATTTTATTGGCATGGTTTTATTATTAATCAAAGATTGCCTTTGAATTGTGAAAGGTTCAGTAGGTTTAATGATTTTGGTTTTTTTTTTTTTTAATTCATAAATTCGAACCCTACCATTTTCAATTTATTGCTTATTGTTTGAAATCGAAGTTTGTTATATTAAAATATTTTGTATATATTATATTGAGAAAGGGTGTAAATGAGTCGAGTCGAGCTCGAATCACATCTAGGTGACTCGATTCCCAAATTTAATTTTGGAAAATTCTAACTCGAATATGCCTCGAGATTCATGCCAATCAAAGGTTTTTGCTGATGTATCAATATTTGAGTTTATGAATTCTAATAAATTTTAAATTTATTTTATAACAATATTTTTTAAATGAGCAGGTTTAATGAATTGAGACAAGGCTGGCTCAAATTTGACTTGTTAGTTCATCAAGTTTGACTCACAATCCATTTATTGAGCCGAGCTTGTGCAAGCTCACGAGCCTACTTGACTCACTTACACCGCTAATATTGAGTCATATCACATCGTAATTTTTTTTGCTCGTATAATTTTAACATAATCTTTAAAATAAATTAAATTGTATCATTAATGTTCAATAATGAAAGAAATCTAATAAATTTGAATTAAGATGATCTTGGAGAAGTAATCTTTTGAGAACAATGATTAATTTTGGGTGACTAGCTACTTGTAAAAATAGTTTTAGAGTTACTATGGAAAAAAAAAATTAAAATTTTATTTTAATTCAACTACAAATATTTTAATTTTTTATCTATAATATTCTAAAATATTTATTATTAAAAGCTGTATCTCATAACATAAATTCTTGAAAAAGAAAAGTAAAAAAAAAAGTAGCTAAATATGAGTGTGAAATTTTTCTAAAAGCAAAATAATAATAATAAAAAAAATTTGTCCCTAACGGCATCTCCAACCAAACTCTATTTCATTACATCAAAAGAGAATATTCTGAGCATATTCTTTTCTCAATCGAAAAAATGGCATTTGCAAGCAGTGTGATGTCAATATTGACGTCGCATTGCTCACATCGCAAGAATGACACAGATTTTTGCATTTGAGTGGAGTAGTCATGGACGAAAAATGCTAGTTTAGCGTTCGGTTGGAGATAGCCTAAAGTAAGAGAGATTATTAAGTGCAAAGTTGTGACACAAAGAACCATTCGTCTATAACTGTATTTTTGTTATTCACAGTCATAAAATCGAACGGTTCTCTATGTTCAGACTCTGTACGTAATAATCTCTTCTAAAGTACACCCTAAATCAACGTGATTATTTATTTTTATTAGGCGTCAAATATAGCCGTGTGGACAATGGCACTCCTTTTGTTGTCGATGACTTTTCAATCGTTTTTAGTTAAATCCTTAAAGAAATCTCTTTCAACGTTACTACTTAGAATATTTTCAAGAGCATCTGCCCACGTCTTACTTAACGCTAAGTCAATATTACTTAATGATAATATGATGCTCATATTTAGGCCTATCTTAATGCCAATAAAGAAATAAAAAATTTTAGATTTTGGTTCACAAAACTTATTATCTATTCAAATAATTTTTTTTTGGTGTAAGGTATAGGCTTTAAAAATTATTTGGAAATCAAATGGACTCAAAATAATATAAATTTATTATAAAATATATGATGATGCTGATGACATCAAAATCATCAGAATTGTATAACTTGTAATTTGGTCAATCAGATAAATGCTACAACTAGGATTACCCCACCAATATTTTATTTAAAGGAAAGTCCGTCGGTCCACAGTCATATGCAGGATATTATGTTTTAAAAGCTAAAACATATTAATTATAGTGTTAACAACCAACCTTCCTTGCTTACATATAAATACTATAGTTTTTTATGTAAGGTAAGTAAATATCATGTATGAATTGAAGTATTTCATAAAACATAAAGAAATCTAAAAAATTTATATATTATGCATTTACTTCATAAAATCATAGCTTTCAAATATGATCAAAATGCTCCGGAAAGGTCATATCTATCATATAAAAAAGTTATGAGATGGAAGTTTGTTAAAAATTAAGAAATTACGTAAAACTTTTACTAGTTTTGACCAAAATTAAAATTCATAAAACACAAAATATATAAAATCATTGAAATCAAAGGTAGGGTAATGATTACCCATCTAGAGACGAGAAAATTTTTTAATTGGATTGATCGGTAAAAACGACCATAAGATCTCCAAATCCTAGCTTATGGAAATTTAGGGTAATATTTAACTCTTCAATTCCATATCCTAAATTTGGGATATTATTTTATTTGGGAAATTTAAGGGCCATGTCTTAATGATTTCATTTAGCTATGAGAGGTTATGGAAAGAATTTGAATAATATAAGGAGAGTAGAAAATAGAAAAATAGTAAGCATCAATAAAAATTAGCAAAAACTCATAGACAAAGCCACCCAAAAAAGAAGACAAATTAATCCAAAAAATAACTAGACTAAAAATAGACACGTTTAAACTCAACATAACATATGGCTTTGGTGATAGAGAGAATGCATAGTGGCTGTCGCTAAGACCGTCTGTGGGTGCGAAATACAAAATTCACTCATCATCATCAGTTATACACCAAATTCACCAACTTGCCAAGGGCCTTTTGCCAACCAATCTGAGATGTTGTGACTTAATATCTTGTATGATTAATAGTATGCTTCTTACTCTAAGAAGAAGCATTAGGTTGTTTCATTATCCATTAAAAAGGGTGAGTTGTCACACCATAGAATCTAATTTGTAAGAATTATTTTTTAACTTTTAATAAATAACAATTAGAATTACATAATTTCTTTTATTAATATAAATACTAACATAAATAAAACTATCAATTAAAACATCAATATATACATCAATATTTGTTTTACAAAAATCATGTATACTACTCAATATTTATACAATCATATTATAACTATTCTATCATTAGTTTAAAAAAATAATTAAAACAAAAAGAAACAGAACTTAAGGAATCCTGGTCAATCTCACACTCATATTCCCTTGACCTGACCTGAAATTATTTAATCACATATAATGAGTTCTAAAGAGCCAAGCAAGCAACTAAATCTTATGACAAAAAAGTAATATGTCTGTTAGTAGTTAAATCATAGAAGTAATATTTATATGATTATGAATCTGTATAAAAATAGTAGAATTTGCAAATAATAAACTAGTATTGTACAAAATCTTAGTAAAGCAGCACAGAGGGGAACTAGTAAATAAGTAAATGTGCTAAATCAATAAACCAATCATCATATCAGCACTATCAATTAATAAAAAATTATATTGAGTGGGTAAAACTAAATCATCGATAAAGACTCTTGAAACTATATCAATACAATAAAATCTTATAATGATGTGCACATACTATCCAGTTATTTTATATCATTATCAAATCAATACCTTAATCACATGCTCCGTATTTCACATACTTAATATGTCACATGTTCAGTTCTAGTATAGTAAATCAATAATAATAACAATAAGAGTGAATCAATAGCGTTATCAATAACAATTTAGTAATAATATCAGTGTATATATCAGTGCTAGTAAATCTAGTAGCCATAATAATAAAATAATACAATAATAATAAATCAATACATTATCAGTAAAGTCATACATTAATAGTGAATATGTGACATATATTTCAATAGTCATACTAAACAAGTAAGAAGTTCTAACTATCACGGTATTTTTCAATAATCACTGAACGATAGTTGATAATTATTGACTCAATTATTGACCTTATTTTTATATGAGTTTATCCTAAACTATAAC
This sequence comes from Dendrobium catenatum, assembly GCF_001605985.2. Lineage (NCBI taxonomy): Eukaryota > Viridiplantae > Streptophyta > Magnoliopsida > Asparagales > Orchidaceae > Dendrobium > Dendrobium catenatum. The sequence goes on along the minus strand of NW_021319518.1, from coordinate 9,133,894 downwards.
TCTTAATATTCAGTCCTATGATTGGCAATCATATAATTATCAATCATTTAACTTACACTCACCTCATTGGTGGCCCACAATCCATCAAATTACACTTCAATCAGTAATACATTAAACCATCCATAATCATCAATTAATTAATCAATGAACATACACTAAACTATAATCACTTAAATAATTGCAACCCTACACTACAATCAGATAGCCCAATGCACAGCCCTACATAGTGCTTTGACTTCTTGATCTCAATCATGTCCATATCACTTCACTAGGAGCTACATACATCAAATCATTCATCACTAGCTATTTAAGCTAGTGATTGACCAGGTTGATCCAATTAAGCTAGCTCAGGATAACCTAATGGATTATGCACCCTAATTACTTCCAATTAAACCTCAAACAATTTCTAAATTTCATCAAATCTCCCTGAACATCACTCCTAATAAATTGGACTTAAGTAACCACCTTGATTCAATCCCTAGCTGACTTGGTCAACTAAACCTAGTTTTGGTCCACCCAAGTCAACATACGTTTATCTTGCTCATGCATTCAAATCAAACCTGTTAAATTCCTATAATCAGTTAATTATATGAAGCAAGCACATTCAAACCATTATTTAGTCAATCATTGATAGTTTGATAGGGTCAAACTTCTTATACATTTGACCACTCATTCAAACCTCAACTTCATTACTTTAAAACCATGGCATTTCATTCCACTAGCATGTGCACTCTCCCATGTTCACCTTAGTAGTCAATTTGACCAGTTGACTAGTCAAACAATCAAATCATTTTAATATACATATTTCCCTCTGAAGCAATTCATTCCATCAGTTCAAACTCATTCTAGTACATTCCTAAGCACCCTCTAAACCTAACCTAAAAAATAGATTAGTCCTAAGCAGCTCCAAGTGGTCCCACTTCCCCATGTGAAGACAAAATGACCTATACAAGTCATTATAGCTTGCTTTGATGATTCCCTTTCCTTCTAACCACCAATGGACACTTATCAAACATCTAAATGCTCCCTTAAGCCATCATAATCATCCAAGCAAGCCTTAGGGTTTAAATTGAGCAAAAAAGAAAAATTTCATTCATTTCAACCTATCTTACGGAGCAGATTTTATGCTCCATTTGTTTCTTGGAAGAAAATCCTGAAGGAAGTGCAGGACATGTGGTTTAGGGAGTTTAATATTAGTAAGTTGTAGTATTATTAACATCTATTCATATTTTATTAAGCTAACAAAGAATATTTTTTGTTCTAATTTATTATATACAACAAGATTTGTATTAGTTTTCTAAGTGTGGTACTCATATCAGAGTAAATTTTGAGAAACACGGAGCAACTCACCTGCGAGAGATGTTCACATACATTAGGAGGACAAGCAAGCGATCACTTTGAATTGAAGAGGGTATATGGGTCGAGCTTAGTAGTGCTTGGGGCAACCTAAATTACAGAGTGATGAGGGAGCAGAACAAACATAATTGAACTTTTGACGTGCAAGGCCTGGGTAAAGTCCCTCCATACTAGGAGCTCAGTTTTACATACTAAGCATATGTGACGATTGATAAGAATTTTAATAGATTTTATTAAATTTTTTATTATGCATGCTAATCTAGGTATAATACAAAAGGAGATGCTTGATAGATAATTCACTACAATTGAGTTGCCCAGTAACACCCACAACCACCAAGAAGACCAACAATGGGTGAATGGGCGACCGAGGAGGGCTTATGCAAGTATATAAGTTTACAATACTTAGAGAAATATTATAAATGACAATTATACGATTATTATTCTTAAGTTATTTTTTGAAGGATGAGTATACATAATATTGAGAGAGCTAGACTGTAGCTAAAGAGGGATCCTCTGAGGGTTCCGCATATATTTTTTTACTATACCACTTGGTCGCATGCAATAGGCAGAATGCAAAATGGATGAATTTATGGGTTAAACTATTCTATCTCTAGCTACTATGCAAACAACTAGGAGAGTTTATAACTTGATAGCAGAGATATAAAATGTCTAAAAATCACAAGTGAAGATCAACATTTAGATATAGGATTAGCTTCGAAGTTTGAGAGATCAGATTAGTGGATTAGTGGAAATCACCTTTCACCTACATCGGCTGAGTAGGAGAGTGAGGATATAGATTTTGCTTAGGTTTTCTATGTAGGCAGGGGCGGATCCAGCTCCTTTTTTTAGGGTGGGAAAAAAAAAATTTTTTTTGGGGGATGGGCAAAGATGCTTAGGATTGATAAAATTAGGACAAAAAATTTATTTTAGGTGGGGCAAAATGTGCAAAATACCCAAAATATTCTAAAAAAATCCCTCTAAATATTAAAAAAAAAAATTTTGAGGGTGGGCATTTGCCCACCCTTAGGCCAATGTGGATCCGCCTATGTATGTAGGGGTTCTTGATGTATTTTACTTTTTTATGTATAAATTTATGTTTACGTTAGCAGTATTGTAGTAATTGTAGAGCAGTTAGAATATAATTGTCTATTTGAGAAGTTGGTATATATGATTGTACAAAATTATGTTTCTTATGTTTATTTTAGCATTTTCATTGAAATATTAGCATTATTAATTACTATTTTTAAACTGCTTGGATTATTATTGTTGAAAGCTCAATAACTGATTGTATGTGCTATTTTTTAATTAATGATATAGGTTTCCGACAGATTTGTGGTGGAATTCTGCCACATCATGGAAATGACGTCCATGTATCGTATTTTGTGATAGAGCAGTTCGTCATAAATTGCAGCGGATTTGTGGCAGTATTTTCATCACAATTTATGACGGCAATTCCGCCGCAATTTGTGGCTGAAATTCCGCCGCAAATTCGTCGTAATTTGCGATAGAATTTGCATCAGGAAGCTAAAACGAAGGCGACATTTTTTCATAATCAATTTCATTGTAAATCCGCCGCAAAATATTTGTAATGGATGGGTTCTATCACATTTACTTTTGAGACACGACTTTTACTGTCGGAAATTTTTCCATCACAAATCCGCTGCAAACTAAAATTTGTGACTGATTTATATTGTTTTACATCTGATTTATCTGCCGCAAAAACCTACCTTTTATGTAGTTTCATATTCATTTCTCAAGTTATTAAAATACTAAAAATTAATAAATTTATTTGATTTTACAAATAACTAAATACGTTTCATATAATCAATATTTTGTTTGTGCATGTAACATACATAAATGACCAAAATAAAATATTTCGAATAAAATTTTCAATTTAAAATTATTGAAAATGAGTATTTTACCTATTTAATTTACTTTTAGATTAATATAATATGAAAAATAATTATTAATTATATATTATACTCACATCAAAATAAAATAAGAATAATCGAATTTGAAGAAGAATATATCATTATATCCTAATCAAATATCTTTCCCACCAAAATGCCCCTTTAAGCGTAAATGTCATTCTTAAAGCCGCTGGTTAATTTTAACCTTTAATCACCGCGTCAAAGATATTCTCTAACGAATTTCGAAAGTCTTACCGCATAAAACCTCTATGCGAACTACAGATCCGCCGTCAGGATACTTCTAATTCTACGAACGGCAGATCGTGCGTACGCATACAAACTTTCCTATGCGGGCATGTCGGTTGCCTCAAATTTCATCTAACTAATTAATACTTCCCTCGCAAGACGCGCATTCTAATTTCAAAGTATTCTCACCCGCGAAGCATCCTTAAGCCCCACTTCTCCACCTCATCGCTGGCGCTCGCTCGAGGATTGGCTGGGGCCGCATGGTGCCAGCTTTGAATCCCCACCGCGGATCACCACAACGCGTTCCTTTAGTTTTAAATAGAAATTAGCCATAAGACAAATATGCCCTTACATTGAATGATAAACCCCCAATAGCCGAACAAACCAAAGGACTCCACCGACTTTTCACGGATCTTAGCTGTGGTTTAGCTGTTCGTGATATTCCCTTCGATTTCTATCTCTATCGCTTCCTCTCCCTTCCCCCTCTCAGGAAAAAACGAAAACCCTAGCCGTTTTTCTCTCTCCTCATTCCTCTCCCTGTAGCTGAAGGATGAGATGAAGAGTGGTACACAACTGCTTCTCATTCATCTCCTAATCCTCGCCGTCGCCACCGCAGTTGCAGGTGCGAGGGCGGGATTCGCTAGCCGGGGGTTGAGTGACGCGGAGGCGGGGTATATCCGGCATCGGCAGCTTCTTTACTACCGCGATGAGTTTGGTGACAGGGGAGAGAAGGTTGACGTTGACCCATCGCTTTTCTTTCCCAACTCGCACCTCCGAAACGCCTACATTGCACTTCAGGCTTGGAAGCAGGCGATCATTTCAGATCCTTTGAATCTGACCGGGACATGGGTGGGATCTAATGTCTGCAAATATAAGGGCGTATTCTGCGCGCCGCTGCCGTCCAATCACAGCCTCATCGTTGTCGCGAGTATCGATCTCAACCACGCCGACATCGCCGGGTACCTGCCAGAGGAGCTCGGGCTTCTCACTGACCTCGCCGTATTCCACATCAACTCCAACCGGTTCTGCGGTACGATTCCACACCGCTTTGATCGCCTCCGCCTTCTCTTCGAGCTCGATCTCAGTAACAACCGTTTCGCCGGGAAGTTCCCTGACGTTGTGCTACGTCTCCCTTCTCTTAAATATCTTGACCTCCGGTTCAATGAGTTTGAAGGCACGGTACCGTCTGAGCTTTTTGATAAGGATCTCGACGCCATTTTCATCAACAGCAACCGATTCCGTTTCGATATCCCTAACAACATCGGGAATTCTCCGGTCTCGGTCATCGTCCTCGCTAACAATCGCTTCGGCGGGTGCTTGCCGGCGAGCATTGGTAACATGTCGAAAACCCTGAACGAAATTATACTTATGAACAATGGGCTTAGATCTTGCTTCCCTAAGGAGATTGGACTACTTAAGAAGCTCACCGTGCTCGATGTGAGCTTCAACCAACTAATCGGCCCGCTGCCGAACGAGATCGGCGGTATGCGGAGCTTGGAACAGCTCGATGTAGCGCACAATTTACTCTCTGGTCAGATCCCTGCATCGATTTGCAATCTCCCGCGTCTTGAGAACTTTACATTCTCTTATAATTTTTTCACCGGAGAGCCACCGGCCTGTATTGGGTTACCATCGTTTGACGATAGGCGAAACTGTTTAGCTGGCCGACCGGCGCAGAGAACGCCTGCGCAATGCTCTGCGTTCGGGCGTCTTCCCGTCCGCTGCAGTTCGTTCAACTGTGCACCGTTTGTTCCATTCCTTCCCCCGCCACCGCCTCCATCCCCGCCGCCACCTTCACCGACCGTCTCACCACCACCTTTGCTGCCCGTCTCACCGCCACCTATAGTTCCATCATCGCCTCCAACACCTGTAGTTTTTCCACCTTCTCCTGTTAACCCATCGCCTCCCCCATCCCCTGTTCCACCACCACCGTCCCCTCGATCACCTTCTACTCCATCCACCTCTCCTCCGCCTCCACCGTCACCTTCACCGTCACCTTCACCTCCTCCACCATCTCCACCTTTGTCATTTTCACCGCCACCTCCATCTCCTCCTCCACCATCTCCACCTTTGTCATTTTCGCCGCCACCTCCATCTCCTCCTCCACCTTCTCCATCACCACCACCTCCTTCACCTCCTCCACCATCCCCTTCGCCACCCTCACCTATATCTTCC
>NW_021319518.1:9039716-9128107 GCF_001605985.2 Dendrobium catenatum | reverse complement strand
ACCCCCCCCCCCCCCCCGTCCCCCCCACCCCCCCCCCCCCCGCCACATTCACCTCCACCTCCGCCACATTCACCTCCACCACCTAATTCACCACCTCCACCACCTAGTTATCCTCCTCCGCCAGTTTTTCACTATCCTTCGCCGCCTCCCCCACCCAATTCACCACCTCCACTCCCTTGCATCGAGCCTCCACCGCCTCCTCCACCTCCATGTATAGAACCACCATCACCTGCTGCATCACCACCCCCTCCTCAATCACCGCCACCATCTCCCATACCTTACTTTCCACCATCATCGCCATCACCCCCTCCACCTTCACCACCTTACTCTTCACCTCCCCCTTACTACCGTCACCTTACCAATATAAATCTCCACCCCCACCTTCTCCATCACCACCTCCACCATCACCCCCACTTCCTTGTGAAACTCCTCCCCCACCTTCACCACCAGTATACGAAGGTCCATTGCCACCCGTAATCGGAATCTCATATGCATCCCCTCCACCTCCTACTATCCCATACTACTGATTCTTTGAGAATCACCCTCAACTTTTCCCTTCACTCCATCCAAAAGCAAAGGCATTTGTTCTTTAATTTGTTTTAAGCTCTTATCATCCATGTCTATTATTGTTGTGGTGATGGAGAACTGTAAAGCAAAAACAAAAACATTCAATACTGTTCTTTTGTGATGGCGATACTAAATGGAACTAAAATCTGCTGCAAATTGAGAAGAGGAAGGCTGGCATTGAGGGTCGAAAATTCTCTCCTTATTTGTTTTTTCTCATATTATGGGTGTTGCTTGAGTTGTGAATAAGCTGCTGAAAGAGGGAGGAGATTATTTAGATGCCGAAACATGAATGTATAGCGTATATGAGATTTCCGGTGGATCATTTGTGGTACTATCCCTCTTCTTCTATACTTTGATTTATTTCATTTCATAAATGATTATGTTTACTTAAAACTCTCTCTTCTTCCTCATTAATTTCTTCAACTGATTCATATCTTGTGCTTTTTTGATGAGTTTTTTTTTTTTTCTTTCTAAGAAGTGATTAAAGTAGCTTTAGTTCTGTTCAAGAACTTTTTCGAAGCGCCCGTTTGGCTCTTTTTATGCGTGGCAACGTGGGATGACATTGGAGTGCTACAAATCTAAAATTTTGTGAGGAGATATCTGAAGGAAATTTTTTATTTCTTTATTTTCTTGAGATTGATGAATGATAAATTATAAATTATTTAGTTGAAGTTTAGCTCGGTTGGGAACCCCATCTCGAGTTCCACTCCCTGTAGTCACCCCTTTAGTGGGAGCCCCAAAGTGCCAGCTGTGGGTACATTGGCGTGGGTGGCCCAATAATTCGGTCGGGTTCGATGCAAGGAAGACGACGGTTCTTCGTCTATTTGATCTAGTATGAATTTTAATTAAGTTAGAATATTTTCACCAATTTTTATTATAATCTAAATAGTAAAGTTAAAAAAAAATGAAAAAATAATTATTTTTTTGATAAATGTGTTAATATGATGTGTTATGATTTTAAACGATTTTCTTCGGCTAATGATGTGATATAATTATGCTTTGTGATTTGCAGCTGCGTCATTCCGTTAATCACGTAGTTAATTGACTAGTTCGCCTCATCGTGCCCGTCCCTTTCAGCTCCCTTGCTTACAAATCTGCAATCACATTCGTTAAATGTCGCTTCATTGCATGCCATGATTCTCCGAATAATAATCCAAAGCAGTCTAATTGATTTGGAAAAAAAATATGGATATCATGATATGAATTATAAATTTATAATTTTATTTTAAATTTAATATTTTTAGTATATTAATATTAAAATAAATGCAATAATAATTTTTTTTTCAATTCATTTTATATCAAACTAATATTTTATAAATTTATGCAACTGAAAGATGGGTTATTAGTATGATTTAATTTTTTTCATATTTGTATCAAGATATTTTGAGATTAATGATATATATCAAATCCTTATGTTGCATTAATTTGAATATAAATTCAATTATATTTAAATTTATTTTATTTATAAATTATATTGGAATATTCTTTTTTTATTATTTTTTATTTTAATAAAAATATTCATGTTCTGACAATAAGATTATTTTTGAAAAAAAGAAAACATTATTGGTCTTCTTGTGCAAATAGAAATGTTAATGAATGGGTTGTGAATTGTGATTATATTCTAAACAAATAAGTTTTCATAAATTAAGTTAGAGCCAATCTCTTGGGCCTAATTGATGGCCCACTTCTTCCTGGGCCGAGAAGACCCACCATTTTAATGGGCTTACACATTTTAGTCTGTAGTACAAATATTAATCCTTAGCAGATAAGTTTGCATAAATGAAAGTTCCGGAAAGATAACCAGCTTTCATGGGTCTAATTAATAGACCACTTCTTCTTGGGGCCTAGAGGATGCACCATGCTAATGGGGTTAGATATTTTAATCTAACGATCTAGCTTTATCTATTAAAGAAGCGTCAAATAAGATTTCTTTTCGGAAGAAATTATTTCGTGTGCTCGTCGGACTGTCTAGAGATGAATCAGAATATGTCACATTACCTGGTACACAGCAGTACACAGTATCAGTACACAGCAAAATGATGATGTGATGGGTTATGAGTCACCTCTAGATGACGTCCGATGAATGCACACAATAATTTCTCTCTTTTGGCACAACACTTTTTTAATTTAATTTTTTTTTTACAATAAAAATAAAAATAATTAGAAGCTATGCTAAATTAAGAATAAATGAGAACATATTTTATTGTTTATCATTTCCATAGAAATTCAAACGTTTCATCTTTAAAGGTAGAAACTAAGAAAATCTTTTTATAAAGAAATATTTGATTTACTTAAGAGAAAATGAAAAGTTAAAACTTATTTTTCATAAAAAAATAAATTTTAAAATATATTTTCTAAATATAATATAACTTAAGCCACAACATCTCCAATATTATAAAATATAATACATAATTTTAATATTTCTATTTTGTTCTATTTAATGAATTTTTATAGTTTCTATTTCTATTTCATATATAGAAAAACTTATTTTCTTAACTTATGCTAATAATTTATAATATCTTCTTGCTATATTTTTCTTAATTAAAATTTAGATACTTAATAAATTTAAATATATTTTCTTATTTTATCACTACAAAAAATAAATTTATAATTATTTAACTTTTTAAATATTTAGTTAATTTGTGCAATTAAATTATCTAAGAATCATATATCAGCTAATGTCTAAAAAATTACCATCTTTCCCTTCTTTTCCGCCCTCGCTTCCTTCCAAAAAGGTTCCATTTCTACACGATTTATTCCATCGGCTCTTTTTCTTGGCAATTTAGATGGCGATTTCAACGCTTATGTTAACTTCCCTCTTCTCCTTCGCGGTAGCGACCGCGATCGCAGATGCGGCGACATTCAATGTGACGGAAATGGCTTTCGATGATGAATACCTACCATTGTTCGGCGAGCGCAACCTCCTGCGCTCCGCCGACGGACGGACAGTCAAGATTCTCCTGAATCAACATTCAGGTAAGCAATTTCAGTATTTCACCCTCTGATATCTCATCACCATGTCTGATTGCACGATCTTGTATTACAGGGTCAGGATTCATTTCTTCGAACTTGTATTATCACGGTTTGTTCAGTGCGTCGATAAAGCTCCCGTCTGCATACACTGCCGGCGTCGTAGTCGCATTCTACGTATGATTTATTTATTTATTTTTAAAATGAGATAAATTTAAATAATAATAATAATAATAATTTAGATGTCGAATGGGGATATATTTGAGAAGAATCATGATGAACTGGACTTGGAGTTTTTGGGCAATCTTTGGGGAAGAGAATGGAAGGTTCAGACCAATGTGTACGGGAATGGGAGCACAAGTCGGGGACGAGAGGAACGGTATCGACTTCCTTTTGATCCGACGGCTGAGGCTCACCGTTACTCTATTGTTTGGACTAATACCACAATCATGTACGCACGAATCTCCATGCAATGAACTTTTATTTTATCCGGTCACCTGACGTAGCTCTACGTTCGGACGTCAATAAAATAGTGCCACATGTTCTCACTATTTACAATGCGGCCCGACAACCCCAACCGGAATGGAGACTGGATTGCTATGTTCGCGTGTTGCTAGGTATTGCTCAGTATTGGTCGATTTTGCTCGGCAATAACGAGAAATATCATTCTGTGAAGACTAATACCGAGCAATACCGAGAAAAACCGACCGGTATTGCTCTTCACAGAGCGATATTTTTCATTATTGCCAAGCAATACCGAGCAATACCTAGAGCAATACCAAGCAATACGCGAACATAGCAATCCCAGGTCAAGTCGTCGGGCCGCACAATATTGAGTAAGACCAAGTAGCGACATGTTATTAATTGGCTTCCGAACATAGAGCTACTTGTCAGGTCGCTTATCTAATAATTGTTCCCATGCAATCGCCATTAAAACAATCTCACACTACTGCTAATTGATTATATTTTCTTAATCAAATATTGATACAGATTTTACGTCGATGAGATTCCGATAAGGGAGGTGGTGAGAAGTCCGGCGATGGGCGGCGACTACCCATCAAAGCCCATGCTAATCTACGCCACCATCTGGGATGGTTCCAACTGGGCCACTTCCGGCGGAAAGCACAAAGTCGACTACAAATACGCACCTTTCGCCAGTGATTTCTCTGAGCTCATCCTCAAGGGCTGTCGTCTTGATCCCATACAGGAGTTGCCTGCGCATGCGCAGTGCCATGAGCAGGAGCTCGATATTGCTGTTGCAGACTACTCGGTGATGACAGAGCAGAAGCAGAAGGCCATGATGCAGTTCAGACGAGAGTACATGATCTACAGCTTCTGCTACGATGAGTTGAGATATCCATCCACCTTTCCTGACTGCAAAATCGTGGAGGAGGAGAAGGAGAAGTTTGGAAGGACAGGGCATGTTATGCGACGTCCGTCGTCAAAGCCTGAAGTAATGAAGGCAGCTCTGCCTGTGCGCAAACGAAGGCCGAAGAGACGCAATCAAGCCAGGAGTAGAATTATCATTAGTGAAACAGCCGAAATATGATTATATGTTTGTAGATCGATGTCTTTATTTGAGATTGTTTACTTACTGTTTCATAGTATGATGATTATTGATAATTATAATTAATTGTTCAATAATGATTTTCTTTTTGAATAATTTGTTATCTTGTTTAACTCATTTAATGTAGAGAAAACATAGTTTGCTGTATAAATTGGTGATTCTTATATCATACTGTGACTAATTTAAGTTTACTTATTCTTTTTATTTGGGCTGTATTTGAGTAGTTTGTAGTTTTTTTTTTCCACTTCATTGGTCTGAGTTGAGTAAATTAATTTTATCACATCAGTATCCAATGCATGCATGAAAGGAAATATAATATGTATGCCTGTCAATCTATCAACACATCATATATAAGATTGTGCTGATGGTTTTACTCCATACAATCAAGCATTTTTCACCGTATTCTTATTAGTCAGTTATACTAACACTATACAACCTTTTCACCAGTGATGTATATGACTACTCCGTACATGTTCTTAAAATTTATAATACCTGAACCACAAAATCCAAAAGAAAAAATTTATATATTTTTTTTATAACCATTAATTGATAATCTCAAGTTCTTATAAAAAAAAATCCCCACATATAACATCTCAATCAAATCTCAACCAAATAACATTTTTTCCTTAGAGCTGCATTGCTTTAGACCATTGACGATTTTCCAACTTATGGTTTGTTATCCGGCTGGAGCACAACAGGAAAATTAACTTGTCCTTACTAATAGCTCCATCAACCTATCCTTACCCTCCTTACCACCACCATTATTATCACCCACCTCATGTGCTGCTAGAACATGGTGGACCATCAACACAAGCAAAGGTTGGTGGTAGAAGATAAGCGTGTATATATAGAGCTTGAAGGCGATACGTAAGTTTAATTTATTTTATAAAATTATTATAATTTAATATATATTATATATCATTGATAAAATTTTTACATACAACTTCAATCCCTTAAGGTAGCCTATTCACAAGATTCGTGATATCATACGGAGCAAATATGATGTTCCTTACTTATTATGGAAGAAGATCCCAAAGGAAGTTAGGGATACATCATTCAGAGAATTTTAAGTATATTTATTTGGCATTACTTAAATTTTTTTATTTAATTTATATTAATATTATTTATTATGTTTATATTTTACAAAAAGATTTTAGGTGGTTGCCTAAACATGGTACGAAGATCAAAATAAATTTTGAGATGAGATGCTCTACTCGTTTTAGAGACATGTTCATGAATATTAAAAAGTCTGAGCAGCGTCCATTATGGATTGAAAAGGTAGTATGGGCTGATTTGAGCAGAATTTAGGCGAGCTATTAGTTCATCAAATTGAGAGAGCAGAATAAGCAAAATAGATCGAGCATCTGATTATAGGGGTTTAGAAAGCTCTCTTCATACCGGTGGTTCAGTGCCTCAAACAAAACATAGACGATGACCGATAAAATATTATTTTAATTAGTTTCATAAATATATGTATATTATTATAACTATATTTTTTATTTGGAGAAAGAGCATCTTGGTTGGGAGACGATACCATTAGAGCTGCATATAAAGACTAACAAACATCAAGCTAATTATCACTGGGTTGATGATAAGGCGAGAAAAGCTCACATTAGTATAATTTATTGAGTGATAATATAAAATAAATAGAAATTTTATTTTATGAATTTATTCTCACAGGAAGATTTTATACGACTTCAGGATAGTCTGCAGTCTACTAATGAGAGATCATCTTCAGGATTAACCTAGTATTCTGAGTATCACACGTAGTTAGATATTTTTAGAAGAAGGCAGAGGGGGAGGGTTTATAGTTTAGGTTCACAAGGATATGCTTATGAGATTAGTATATCTACTTCAACATTTTATGATATTAATGGAGCTAAAAAAATTGTTAACTAGATGGTTGCTGCCTGACAAGAGAGATAGAGAAAATGAAAAAAAATTCAAGATGAGATGCAGGAGGAGCTGCGATCATATCGAGCTAAAAATCAGAATAAAAAGGAGCAAGAGCCTATACTTGAATCACAGGGCAGTGAGGACAAAAACAATGATTAGTTGTTGTTATTTGTTTGAAGAACTAGTTGGTGTATTTTGAACACATGGACATAAAAAAACTTGTTTTATGTTTTAAAAATTGTTTAACAAGTTGAACTTTTTATATTTTTATGTTTAAACTATCAGAGCATCTGTTAATTGTGAATGTTAGTGTATTTTATATATTATGTTTTGAACTGTCTGAGTATATGATTAAAAGTACTTATTTTGTATTTTGAACTGCCTACATATATTTGTGAAAATTTTATTTGGATAGAGGGTGCTGTCAATTTTTTGTGGCAATTGCTACATGTTTATGGGGGCTAAGTAGTGGTTTAGCCTCCAGAAACCTTTGATACCGGATGGAGGTAAAAACCACCGGTTATTTTATTTTCTTACTGGTAATAACCTGCAGCTAGCCAACGGTTTGACCGTCGGAAACGATATTTAAGTCCGAATATTTCAGCAATTTACTTGTAGTTTTGGGCCCAATATATAAGCATATTTCAACATTAAAAAAACTATTATGTTACTTAGGGTTTATGGCTGAACCAATGCACTTGAGGAATATCTTGAATTTGGCTGAGTTAACTATTGTTCAAATTCATTCACATTAATAATCAAACAAATCTGAACACTTTTTAAAACTTAGGCTAAATGAATTAAGTTTGATTACAATTCCAATTGTTTATTTATGTTCACAAACAAATTTATTTGTTATTCAATAAACAAGTTTATTTGTTGTTCAATAAGTTACTTATGAAAGACTTAATATTAAATTTAATGGTACCTCATATATTATTTATTTAAACTTTCATTAAACATAACTTATGTAATATAATATACATTTATTTACGAGTCTAAGATTACTTACCAATTCTTATCTATTATTTATATAATTCAGCCCCTCATTATTTCATGTCTTTTGTTCCACTTTATGAGTTCCACCCCTTTTACTATCCCAAATCACCATAGCTCACCTAATTGAGCTAGGATATGTAGAGGTTAAGAATCATGAGAGCATATACCTTGAAGGTGAGCATATCTTATATTCTTCGCCTTTTTTTGGGGAATGAGGGTATCTACGCTCTGCCATCCACCAAATGAGCCGCATGGCAGCGTATCTAATCCTTCGGTGGGCTTACCGGCAACCAACCCTAGATGTGTAGAGATACATAGTTATTTCTCACTATTTTAGGAGTCAAGCCACATGAGATGAATTGAACATGAGTTGGCCACACTCCCCCACCAACTCAGCTAAGCCTGGTGGGAGTTCTTCTCTTTTTCAATCAACATGTATTTTTTATATATCTAGTGAATTATAAGCACACAAATATTAACTTTATAAGCATCTTTCAACTCAAGCTATTATCCTTTCAATTTCAAGACACTATATATGTTACTGCAATCTTTTTCTTTTTCATTTTAAAGTTAGACATTATATTTATTAAAAAAAATTTAGCTCTCTGTTCAAAACAAATAGCTAATTCTCTTTCTCTCCTTTATAGAGCACAAAAATTTACTTTTATTTATCTATTTTGCAAGAAAAAAAATTTAGCTGCAAAGTAAGGTAGAACCATTTATCCGTTTTACACTTTTACCCTTTAAGTGAAGATCTGGATTAATGTCTTCGCACTGTCGTGTCGTCAGCTGATCTTCTTCCTTCTCAGTCCTTCCCCTTTTCTCTCTCTCTCTCTCTCTCTCTCTCTCTCTCCATAGATCTGAAAAACTAAGCCAGGGTATTCCTGGCGGAGGAAAGAACCCGAGTGGTTGCTTCTGTTCTTGCTAGAGTGTCACTGTCAAGAAGTTCTAAAAATTGTCAACTGACGAGCTAAGAAAGCCCTTTTCATATCATCAGTCGGAATCATCTTTTCGTTCGCGGCAGTTTCTCCCGTCATTGTTGCTTTCAGGAAAGCTTAGTAGCTGGAGACTAAGTTTTTAGCTACAGAGCCTCAGAATTGCTGAATGCCGCCCTATCATAAGCAACAAACGGTGATATCAGTGATTTGCTTAGTATTTGGTTAAAAAGGTTTGAAATTTGTATTGTTTGGGGCTTATTGCGAGTTTTCTACTGCATGAGAAGTTGGCATGGATGATATTAGCGGAAAAGGGGATGTCCATGGAAATTTGCCGGGGCTGAATTTGATACGTGGTCCTGGAAGCTTGAAAACCTCTCTTTCCGGTAGATCTGGTGCCAGGAACTCACCTTCTTTCCGAAGGTTGCAATCCAGTAGAACTCCCAGGCGAGATTTGAGATCTGGCTCCGGAAGTCTGCAGTGGATCAGGAGCAATCGAGTGGTATTTTGGTTGTTGTTGATTACTATGTGGGCTTATATTGGGTTTCATGTGCAGTCGAGGTGGGCTCATAGTGACCACAGTAAGAAAGAATTTGTTGGTTACAAGGGTGAGGCTGTCGGTGTTAAAAATCAGGAAGATGCAGCAAAAGAATTAAATTCTCTTGGATCCAAACCCCAAAATTTGGTTGTGAAGGAACCAACAATTGTTAAAAACAAGAAAATTTCTGATTCAAGTGATTCTAAGTTACCTGTAAGAAGTATTTCAAGGATAGTAAAGAGTTCTTCCAGAAAAAGAGGCAGAAGGATGCTAAAGAAGGTGACACCAAAGACTCCCGCGGTGGTGGTGGAGAATACAGAGAATGAGTCGGACGATGCTATTATTCCAAAAAGAAACACTTCATTTGGATTGATGGTTGGGCCATTTGGGGATGTTGAGGACAAAATTTTGGAGTGGACTCCTGAAAAACGCAAAGGAACATGTGATAGAAAAGGAAGATTTGCAAAGATTGTCTGGTCACGTACAATCATATTGATTTTTCATGAGCTCTCAATGACAGGTGCTCCACTATCAATGATGGAACTGGCTACAGAGCTTTTGAGCTGTGGGGCATATGTGAAGGTTGTGGTTCTTAGCAAGAAAGGTGGCTTGATGAGTGAACTTGATAGGAGGGGCATCAGTATACTTGAAGACAAAGGGGAGATTAGCTTCAAGGCTGCCATGAAAGCAGACCTTGTTATAGCAGGATCAGCTGTCAGTTCATCCTGGATTGGTAAGGTGCTTCTACTGAAAAGAATGTTTATTTTCCTTGCGGATTATGTTATTATTTTAATTCCCATGCTTTTACTCAAGAGAATGCCTACAAATGCATCTTCAAGGGCTTGAACATCCTTGCCATCAATTTTGTCAACCTTCACATTCTTCAAGGACTTGAACATCCTTGCCATCAATTTTGTCAAACTTCACTTTCTTATCTTGAGACTCCATCCCACATTTCCTGTATACCTGCAAAGTATAGATCTAATACCCGTTGTTAGGGAATAGTGCACGCACGAGAGAGCAATGAAAAACAAGTGTGCAAAAAAAAAAAACTTTAAGAAAATGCCCTTGAAAATAAGGGATAAAATCATAAAAATTATATTGTTAGATGAAGTTCTCCAGTATCATGGGATATACTAAGAGACAGTTTTCACTAGTTTTAGCAGCGAGTATTGCGCAATCATATTCAACCATTTTGTCACACCTATGGATTATTTTAGTTTTACATTCTTCAGTGAGTCACACCTATGAATTTTTGAAAGGAAAGTCAATAAGCTTTCCCATCGTATTGTAAAAATGAATATCATTATTTGATTGTCAACTACAAATGCATGGTTTAGGCCTCCTTATTCAATGATTTCTTCATAAATATATTTCAAACTTTATCAAGTACATTCTTTTCTTTGTTGACCTTTTAGCTTCAAAAATTTTCTCTCGGAGTTTGAGGGGTAGTTATGTTTGAAAGTCAATCACCTAAGGGGCTACTCTTTTTTTTTTGTGGCTTATAATATAATCACCTAAGGGGCTACTTGAATAAGTGTAAAAGGTTGAACCCTAAACTCAAATTCTCCTTTTGTGATATGATTTGCATTTCATGCGAGAAGTCGACTTTAGAAGCAATTCTAAGAGTTACACCATGTGATTGCAAAGAATCTCGCTGATGAAATATCCTTCCACTAAGGAATGGCCTAGTGTGATGAAGGAAGACTTAAGTAATCACTACAAATTGCCAATTATAAAACAAATTGAATAAATAGATTTCTTAATAAGCCAATGCCAATGCTATTATGATAGTAGCTACTTCATTCCTATGTAAGCACAAGCATAATGAGGCAAGAAATATACAAAGTAAAAGTGAATTTTATTTCATTATCAGAAAAGATTTATAAAGCCGCATGCTTGTTTTGTACATTTGCTAGGCTTCAAAAAGGGATACAAATAAAAAGTATATATTCTTTGCTTTTCTCTTTCTCTTGGAATGTGAGTCAAGTACTTGAGTAAAAACTTACTCAACAACGCTATAATAGGAAGTTGAGGCAAAATAGAAATGTTGAAATAATAACTAAAAAAATGAAGATTAAGTCTATTGGCTTCTTCCTCATCATCATTGGTATATTTGATGTCCTTGCAGGATATATCAAGATCAATGTTTGCAGGGGAAAGTAGTTAACTCTTTAAAAGTTTCTTCAAGCACTGGACAATTCCTCTATCAAATTAATTGGAAATTGCATTCATATATTATGTTGAACTCATGATCCTCTCTATTAAGTTGTCTTCATCTGGAACTTCAGTGGACTTTGTTTTCAAATTATTGATTTTCTCGATAAATTGGGACTTACGTGACCTTGAGCGTTAATTTCTCTTCCATCAATTTTATTTTCTAGGCCTCAAAAAGATATTCTCTTTAGCAAACTTAGTCTTTTTGGCTTGAAAAACTGACATGGAAAAAAAAAAGTTTAGCTCTCATATATTATTCAGTAAACATGCCACCAATCATGCAACAACATAATTAGTGGAATCATGATACAAAATTCTTATCAGGCAATGAGTTTTAACTCCTCCCTTGACTCAATGCTTACTTTTCTTTTGATATTATAAGCTACAAGGCTACAAATGATGTTGCTTTCAATTTTTTTGTCATTTCAAATATTATGCTCTGATTGCTTTCTTAATTTTTATGTATGATTTATAAATTATAATGATGTATTCGCGCCGTACCCGTATCCTGTATTTTTAAGAATTGACGTGTCCCGTATTCGTATCGTGTTGTATCCGCGTCGCCGTATCCGTATCGGTGCAACATAGGTGGCTAATTAATTGTTTAATCTGATAGTGGTATTATTAACTTGTATCAACTTCTGTGACTTCTTGTTAAGCAAATTTGAGAAATTCTTGGAGACAACCAAGTCCTTTATATGATAAGAAGCTATGAAAAGAGAACCCCCACACTCAAAATTGGAGTTTGCTTTCTCCTCGTTCTCTTTTTTAAATTTTCATTAGTTTTGTTCAGTGGCAACTCAGGTTTCCTCTTTTTATTTATCTCTGTCTCTAGCTTAACAAACAAGGATGACATTTCTTGGGTCCATTCTACACATGTCTTCTTTGCACCTCTTCCATCTTCTTAAAGGATTCACATTGGCTCTTTACTTCTCATCTGAGCTTGGAGTATCACTTGATAAGCAAAATGTGTACTCCTAATTAATTGCCTTCTACACAGTAGAAAAGTGCACAACCTCATAAGGAGGTTCTCCAAGCATTTCCAATTAGCCCTGAGGAAAATTATTGAACCCAAGTCGAAGACGTCAAGCTTGATAATGTAACCAATCACCAACAAAATCCAATCACCAACAAAATGAATACTAGCCTTCTTACAATCATTTTTCTGTTTGAGTTGTTGATATTTCTAAAGAACATTAGCATACCATAATAAGGGTACAAAACTCATTGTCACACTCCGGGTCCGGAAGGCGGTGCACCTCGGCAACACGGTACGTGATGAAACATAACCCCTATATATACCTCTCATCACTTCTGAAACATAAACCCTTCACCATTCTCTCCTGTAGCTCCTTCTTGGTGAGCTTCTTGAACTTTCCCCCTATTCTCCCTCCTACAGTCTTCTCCTTCGGAGTCTTTTCAGGAATACCTGGTGTCGGTCTCTTGGATACCAAAAAGGTGATGGTCATTCTGTAGGAGCCTCCTGAACTGCTATCTCTGGTCCCCTTTCCAGGTGCTTTTGGTCCTTCACTAACTGGGCTGGCTCCATAGCCTCTCCCAAATCACGAGGCCTCATCACTCTATTTGCGGCCCAAATCTCTGGTTTGAGCCCTTTCATAAAGTTCCCTCCAATACAGTCTCCGAACGGATCATAAATTAGAACACAAACCTAACCCGTTTGTAAATAAGACACTACCCAGAGATTTTGCCCTCATTTAGTGAGGACTTTATAATCTGAGTTCTGGTTTCCTATAGGCGCAAGCCCCTATAGTTAATTACCCCTCCCGATAACGAGAGAGAACTTTCGATTAAGGCTAGTCGTCAATTAGATACGTAGAGAATACGTAGTATCTGTCTATAGTAGCAGTATTGAGTATTGAGATTTGCATGGTCAAAGTTTGAAAATTTTGATATTTAAAATTAGAAAATTTCACCATCTCATACTTAAAGCAGATGGTGGGGGAATAGATGATGGACCCGATTAAGATCCCATGATTTTGTCGTCCGGGCCATCGTGGTCCCTGGTCTACTTAGTCAGAGGAGGTAGTCGACCCAACCTGATAGAAGGATCCTTGTCGACAGCCATGGGTTGCTTCGTCCAAGGGGACCTTATAGACCTGGTTGGATATTTGCCTAAGGGGACAAATTTGAATCCACCTTAGCTAACATAGAGCTTTGTGCCATATCGATCAATATCCTATTAATTCATATATTAAGGATTTGATGTCAATAAGGAACGTATTGGCTCTGGCCATAACCAGTATATCGTGGTGCCATTTGGTGGCAAAACCACTCGGTTCAGAGGGCCTCGGGTCATAACCGTTTATCCTGCAGTGCCATTTGGCGGTTTTGTTAGAGGATACGTACCACGTCTTTACTGGAAGGAGATTGTTTGAGAATTGATCCTAGTGATATTTTCAACCAGGCATTAGCTATATGTGAGCTGAAGTTTTATTTGAATTTGTTCACCTCGGCAAAATGTTGCGGAGGGTGGATGGATTTTACTTTAAGTGTTTGATGGATTTATTTCAATTTTAAATATTTTTGGATTTTGCGATTTTGAGGATTTCTGTGGAGTTTTGGATTTTGATGGGCATTTGGATATTTGAAAGACATTTGAAAATATTTGTGAACTCCTCCGGTTGAGATAAACATTCAATACGGCCATCATCAGAGTATTTGGGAGGGCATTTTTATTTGTATCTTGAACCTTGTCGACTTTGTCTGGCTGTCAATAGAGGATCGGGTTTCTTAGGCTTTATGCATTTGTTAGTAAATTCTCTTGATTATAGACCTTGAATGTCTAATATGAATATATTAAAACAAATGCACCGGTCGCCACAACCGTGTATTTATTTGATAGTTCGAACCTTGTCGACTCCTATTGATCCACTTAGGAGGATCGGGTTCGAACTTGAATTCACTTATTGATCCGCGAAGCATCCCTGGATGTCACATGTGTACCAATAATACGCTCCCCGGGGCCCATGCGGGTGTTTGGGGGCATTTTATAATCATTTGCTGAATCTTGTCGACTTCACTTACATGTTTACGAGGATCAGATTTAACTTTATTGACCCGCGCAGCATCCTTAGACGTCACGTGTTTTTCAATAACACGCTCGCCGAGGCCCATGTGGGTTTTATGATTGCTTTTACCCCTTTTTAGTGTACCTATGTGTATACAAACTATGGTGTATGTGCAGGGGTATTCTGGAAATATTTGATGCTACATGGTTGTGCTAGCTACCGATAGTTGAATGCAGTAACACTCCATTTGAAAGCTTATACACGCCTTCTGTTCGTTTGTAAGATGTTGCGGATCGGTGGCGTGGCATTGTAGCCTTGTGGACGCCTTCTGTCTGCTTGTATGAGTGTTGCAGATCCGGTGGCGTGACGTAGCAGCTTCTGAATTGACTTGTTCGCTGTCTTGTACAGGTAGACTTTCGTGCACTACTTGTCTCTTTCTGTAGATGGGTTATAGTGCGCTAACTAATCTCCTGTTTTATGTTTGTTAATGCTTGCATTCATTGTAGTTCTTTGGTATTTGTTCGTAGATTGTACGTAATATTCATAATGGGACTCTAGTAGAAGCTCGTGGAGCTTTTATCAGCTGTATTATTTATGTACGTTATTGTGGCCTTTGGCTCATATAGTACATCCGCTGCTGTTACAGGTAGGCAAGTAGATGTATTCCTTCACCTACTAAAATTGACTTCAGGATATTGCATTTACTGAAGTCTTTCTGCATCTACCCATAAGTGGCATGTGACACGTACATCTGTCTTCGTAGAGAGCATGTATGTATTGCAGATCTTTGACTTATGGATCAACCGTAGAGAGATTGTATTCTTGCACCCGCTACAATTTGTCCATCTTTATTTATATATCTTCAATGTATTTAGTTGACGCTAGACCGTTGTCGATTGTAGGAGTATCATAGTGTTCATTACATGATATTAATACATGTTTGCATACAACATTATCATTTGTGAACGAACGAGTTTGATCATTTGCAAATTAGCACTGACTGCTGAGTAGACTATGATCACCATAAATTTCTTTATGCAAGTTGGTCGGCAGGTTTCTACATTCACTTGCATTGGCTATATTTTAGTTTGTAGACAAGTAGTGTTTGGAGTTGAATGCAACCTTTGTTCACTGCGAATCCCCAACTTTGTTGGTCACTTGATGTAGTCATTGTAATATTTTTGCACTATTCAACTGCATGATTGGAATGAATGCTACGAGCTAACCGTTTCCATTCATGGACACTCACAAGTCTCTTATAGTTGCTTGTAAACACTCATCACGAATCTTCTAGTACTACAAGCATCCATGTTCTTGGCAATTCTTCTTATGTCATTTGAGGAACGAGATGTAGGAATCATAAGTTTCTTATTGCCCTTGAAAGTAGTGTTTAGCTTGCATGTTGAATTTGATCCTTGACATATGCTCGTAATCAAGCGTATATCACTGTAGCTAATATAATTGTGTCTAACCAATAAATTGATGAGTTTCCATATCATTTATGAGTGAACGATACTTGCAAGTTCTTTGCCTTCAAAGGTGATTTATAATAAGTGTAATGAACTTGATATTATCATCAATGTCTTTATTCCAATCCACACGACTCTTACAAGTCAAGTATAGTCATCCAAAAATCTCATGCTAAGGTTTAGGATTAATTTATGCATAAATCCTTGTTTGCTTGCATGGGGTTCATTTGAATGTAGTCCTTTTAAGTAAATCATTTTGAAGTCCAAGTCCTCCATGATGAAGTTACAAGTATTCATTGAATAAAAGCATATTATTGTATTCTCCATTTGCTCCATGTTAATGATTGTTTGCAAGTTCATTATTATTTTCCATAAAGACACTCTATATTGAAGCTTGTGATCAAATTAGGCTAGAATCATAATTTACTCATTTGTAATTGATTGATCATTCCAAGTAAATTATGCTTAGAACTTGATGCTTGGACATCACTTCATGAATTCATCATTATGTTCATTTGATATTTGATTGCAATTCTCATTTTTAGATGAAGTTCCATTTAGTGTTATCCTCTTATATTCAACTTAATTTAATTTTGATGTCATTATTTAATATTTGTTTGAGTTCAATTTATGGTCATTTGTTCAAGTTCATGTCCAGATTTGCAAGTCCCCTGTTGTTCAAAATTTGTCCCCTGCTGTCCAAAAATTTGTGCAAGTCCTTGTCTTTTTTAGAAAAAATTTTGTCAGCCTCCCGGCGTCTACCCCGTTTGGGGAAAATTTCAGGAGTCTGGGCCTCTCGCCATGCTAGAGAAAAGCGTGCACGGTTAGTGTCGTGGGACACCGTGGCCATAATTTTCGTCCCCCACCACGCCAGAGAAAGGCGTGTATGGGTCTTTGGGCACCGGTTCAAAAGCACAGTTTATATTTGTCCTCGCCTTGCAGTAGGTGTCGCACCGGGTTCCCTTTCCACCACGCTAGAGAAAAGCGTGCATGAGTTGGTTTTCGGTTCGACACTAACATCGAAAATGAGGTTTTAGGAGATTACCCGCCCCGTCGCAAGCTTCGCAACGAATTTCCTCCTACCCCGCTAGAGAAAAGCGTACATAGGTGGTTATTCGCCGCGTTGCAAGTGTCAGAACAGGTTGTCTTAAGTTTATAACATTATACCTGTGCGTAAAGGCGACGACGACGAGGATGAATGTACAAAATGAAAACACTTTTTTTTGAAACCCTATTTTCTCTTTTTTTTTTTGCTTTCTTCTTTTCTTGAAAATTTTTTTTATGCTCTTCCAATTTTTTTTTGCTTTTTTTTTTTTGAGATGAAAATAATAATAACAATCAAAGACAAAATGACAAATGATACAAAATAATAAAATTTTTTTTTTTTTTTTTTTTTTTTTGAGATGAAAATAATAATAACAATCAAAGACAAAATGACAAATGATACAAAATAATAAAAGATTACAATGCTTCTTCATAATTCCAACCTTACAAATTATTCAACTTTGACTAACATAAATTTTCTTCATCATTTTTTTAAACTATCATTAACTAACTAAAATGAAGGAAACTAATCATAAAAAGTAAAATGTAAAATAAAAATAAAATAAAGTGTGCATCTTCCAATCTCTTAGATATCCATTTCACAAATCAGATGGCTCGTGCTCATGCATGTGATTTTGGGAGCAAATATTTAATCAGTTCTAAAAAAAAACTAAGACAAATATTTGGAGTAGAAAGCTTCTCAAAAAGTATTGAATCCTAACTTTTTTTGTTAGATAATTTGTTTGTATCTATCTCCAATTGATTCCACAAAGACAAACGTGGCATGATGTAAACGACACTCAAAACTAGAGACTTCCCCTTTTTTTTATTAAAGGAATTTATGTCCAAGCAGGTACCAACAACTAATAATACCACTTAATATTATCAGCTAGTGATAATGATTAGCTTCTAAAATAACAATGGCAGCAAGATAAAGTTGACTTAAATGAGAAGGGTTTGTTGAGTTGGCTACTTTGGATTGGTGGTAAAAAAAATTGATTTTGGGAGCATTTTTCAAGCTAAGTAGCCGACTAAATAACAAAAGTTGAAGTTCACGTGAAAAGCATGTTCTCATCTCCATGTAGTGGCTTACAACCTGCACATTTCATATAAAGGAGAAGAGGTTGTCTAGCCAACAATACTTACTACCAATTGGCTAAAACGAGTAGTTCTCGCAGAGCAAAGGCAATCGGAGAGTGCTGGAAAGTGGAGATCGCAAAGGTGAGTGTTGAAAGCAGGAGGCGTGAGATCCACTGCTGATCGCGTAAGAGCAAAGTTTGGTGACGTGGGAGGTTTGTGAAGGCTGGATGGGAGCTTGACGCCTGGTTATTTGCGGTAAAGAGAAGTGTTCGGTCTTCATAAAATGCAGGCAAGGGAACCTCCTTTCTCAGCTTCTTCAAGTGGATCTAGGCGCACGAATCATTCAAGGCTAAAGGCAGCTCGACTAAAAGTTTATATTTTTCTTTTGAAAGAAAGTGGGCAATCTTGAGGGAGCTCAGCTATAGTAGAAAAAAAAAGAAACAAAGAGCTTTTTTTTTTTTTTTTGAACTCCTCTGGAGAAGTGGAGTGGAGTGGTTAAGAGCTTCTCCCTTTTTTCTTTTTGCTGCCTCAGAGTGAAGTGTCGAAGAGAAGCCGAATATTGCTCTGTTCAGTTTCACTTAACAGCAGTTTAGTACACTCGAGGTCAACTGTGACAGAGATACAAAAGAAAAAAATGAGGTAACCGCATTTAATTAGAATTTGACCTTTCTCTGTTCGGGAATTTGATTTTTGTTGAATTCATCAAGTTATTAGCCATATGAATGATTAGACATTAATGCATTACTTTAGAAATGACAAAACGTCATTCACTAAGTCAAAATTGTCTCAATCCGTGTGTAGTTTACTCGTTTTACATGTATTTCATCTCATTTAGCGTGTTAATTGCTCCGTTTTGCGTGTCAATTTTGTCGAATATAAAATTGGATAAATTAATAGTGGATTTAGGGTATTGTTGATGTCCCGGTCGCAATGATATAGTCCGTTCGTCAATCGGAGGTCATTCGAGCATCGCCGAGGCTTCATTTTCCTCGTAATGCATGCCTTCGCAACATATTTGAATCGCCTTTGAAATTTGCAACACCACCTTAAACAATCTAATTTGATCAAATAAAATATATATTCCTAATGCCGACGACATTCCGGACGTAATGACACCATCCGTTTTGCAATCGGACGTCATTTCATCACCGACGAGGCTAATTTCCCTCGTAATGCGTGCCTTCACATCATATTCAAATCACCTCAAAATTTGTCACTACCTCAGACGATCCAAATTTATTAAATAAAATATATATTCTGAATGTCGGCGACGTTCCAGACGCAATGACACCATCTGTTTGTCGATTAGACGCCGTTCGAGCGTCTTCGAGGCCTCGTTTCCTTCGTAGCGCATACCTCCACATCATATTCGAATCACCTCGAAATTTGTCAGCACCTCAGACAATCCAAAGTTATTAAATAAAATATATATTTTGAATGTCGGCGATGTTCCGGACGCAATGACGCTGTCCGTTTGTCGATCAAACGTCGTTCGGTCAGCCTTGTGCTTTAATTTCGGGTGCCGGTCTTCGATCACATTCTCAGTGAAATTGAGGTTTTTTTTCGAATTAGTGAAATTCCAACATAAAGTTAAATATGTGATTCTCCTCTTAGCATATATTTTGACACTATAAGTCTCCTTGGCATCTTCGCATTCTCAAAGTTGTAGGTTCTCCATTGGCAGAGCTCATTCATATCATTCAACTCCAAAATTCTGTACTCGCTCGTGTCTTTTTGAAGAGATCTTAGCTTCCCAATCTCATATATCGGTATAATGCAAGGCATGATCAATCCCAAGTGACGCAAGTCATTAATATCACTAGAGATCTTAGAGGTATACTTAATGTATCCTTCTTAAATCATTTAAGTGTCGAAGGTATATCGAATATTCAACTTCTTCGAGTATCATTTCCAAGCCATCAATACATACACATGATAATCATTGACTTTTCGATGCTTGGAATATTTTGACGAGTGCACTACAAAGATCCTGATTAAAACAATTTATCGGACGAGAGAAGAGAATGCAAACGTTTAAACTCCCCGATCCTTCTTAAATATCATGCTTTGTAGTTTGAACAGGCAAGTGTCGAAGAGTCATAGGAATTATTGAAGGCGACCTCATGTCATCCTTAACTCTTGAATATCCTTGTTTGAGAATTGGCCGCGCTGAGTCATGCAGTAAGTCGTACACATTGTAACATGAAAATAATTTTTAGTGATTATCAACTTGTCGAAGAAAGAAGTTTTTTTTAATTGGAGCTCGAAGTTCTTCATTTGGACAACCTATATTATCTTTCTCTGAAACACAGGAGACTGAATGAAATCTAATGTAATCCACATTCGAACTAAGTCATCTTGATTAAACTTATGATTTATGGGCTGATTGCAGGGGTCAACAAATGCTTCACAACAAATATGATATGCGTTTAGAGCGTATCATGTTTGTTGCGACGTGGTTGGACGGTCTTGAGTAGCTTTCCTTTTTTTTGCACTTCTTTTCTTTTTTTTTTTATTATTATACATGCCTTTTGACATACTTTCTCTCTTTTTTTTTTGCAGGAAATGTTCCGCTGACAAAGACCTGACGACCTACCTCCATGTGAGCCTAGGGAGGCTACTATTTGGGAGGCTATTGACAACATGACCCTCATAGCAGTGTTGATATGCGGGATATACTAGAGCAGTATAGGGACATGCTGCAGGGGCGAGACCTCTTCCACAGTTTCTTTGCCCGTTCCCCTTACTTCCAGAGCTTTCTGAGGACTCCGTTGCTTCTGAGGACCCGAACAGGTGGGTTACAAGTCTCAGGTTATAGTACGGGGAGTACCACCTGTTGGAGAGTTTTGTGGCACAGGTCGGTTGGGGCACCTGTGATATTCTAGCGCCAGCAACAGATACGATTGAGCCGGTTGGGCAGTCGAGCCAACTTAGCCACCGTCAGCTACAGTCGTCACCTCTTCTAGAGTGGCCGAGGGACATAGCATTTGGACAGATTCATAGCCTAGTCAGTGGTTATATTTGTTTGACCCGCTACGTACTTCAGGCGCACAGGGAGACTCTTCGAGCGGCGGGGATCTACGAGGCAGTGTACGCCTCACTATTTGACTACGGACGCCTCCCCACTTCTTTGACTCACGGTTTGGTAGAGTTTTGGGATTCGGGTAAAAGTACGTGCTGGGTTGGGGTAAATGAGCTCACGATCACTCTTTCAGACCTTCAGACAGTATCAGGGCTGTTAGTTTTTGGTTACTGCTTTGAGAAGTGTGTCCCTCCAGACGAGCAATTGTTTCAGCGGGTTCCCTCAATAGATGGTGACAGGAGAGGCAGACTGTTACTACCATATGTTTATCCCAGACTTCTTCAGTACTACCGTCAGACTTTCAGGTCGGCACGGGATTTGCCGATGTGTTCCCGAGCCACCATGCCCGCAGGTGTTTGGGTTAATAGCTTCTTTTAAGAGAGGTACATATCTCCTACTACAGCGTCACTGCACAATCCTTTTAGTTGTGGCTTGCAGCGCGGAACCCCTTTGTTCGAGGAGACTGTCGAGCCTTCTTCTTCTACTGGCTACGTTTCTCCTGACTTAGCAGATGATGATGTACCTTCTATTGGCAGGATTTTTGGCATTTTGGCTTTAGCACCTTTGTACTTTCACTCTAGACGGAGTCTCTGAGGTGCAGCGTTCTCTTAGCAGTCAGTTGTTATAGGGGAAGAGATTTGCTATAGCCCATGCAGTTCTTGTTAGGGTGTACAGAGTTTTTCAGACTATTTCTGAAGTCAGTTTTTTGGTGCAGGATTCAGCTTTGCCATGACAGTACCTGTACGTCTGTGTTCACTCGCACGTCCCGTCTTCTACTCTTGAGTTGGAGAGGATTAGACTATTTTTCTTTGCCTCGCAGTCAGTCTCAGATCGATTTGCCTTAGTACGTCAGCCAGATATTATTAGCTTACCACCTCACTAGAGGGGTATAATTCTAGTTGACGGAGTTGATCATAGAGGTAGACGTACACTGCTACTCCGTAGTCAGAGTTTGGCGGTTGCTGAGTACTTCATCAGCATGCGCCAAGATGGTTGTGCCACCGTCAGGATGGATTTGTGATATTGGAGGGCTACCAGTCCAATAGGGTGGCCAGACAGTTTGGGTTTTCACAGGCTACAGCCTATAACAGGCTGGTACTCCTTCCAGGGGTTACAGATGTACGACGCATAGGGACGGTTCCGCCAGAGTCCCATTTTTATGTTGTAGCTCTGACTTGGGTGCACCTGTTGAGGCTCGGGACAGGTTCTAATTTTCTTTTGGCTTAGCCGTCTGCTCAGACTGCTGTTAGTTACACACGACTGTCTTGGGTACGATAATCTTTTAGACCTGCTTTGGAGTATGATGCGAGATGGTACAAGCGTAGAGTACGATGACTTGGGTCGTCTAGAGGACCGAGATCTCATCTGGGCTTCTCAGATGCCACTTTTGACAGAGGTACCTTTCTACTATTTCCTCTTTTGTTAGTAATTGAATTGATTGGATATTGATTGCTTAATTTGCTCTTGATACATGGACGGATACTGAGGCTCACACTACTACTAGAGCCGTTATTCCTTCTCCTCCCAGAGCTTCAGATGTGACACCTGAGCCACCTCGTACCGAGACTGCCAGGCCTTCTCGCAGACGTGCCGGCTCCCAGTGTAGTTCGTCTTCTCGGATGTCTGTAGACATTCACACTTTACTTGGGGACTTCGGCGAGAGTTCACAAAGACCGAGGAGATTAGACTTTACCGGTTATAGTATGCTGGATGCTCTGGATGACTTCTCTTTTCCGGTGTACCCTTACGGGTCTTTCTACCCTGTGGAGTCTTCAGGGGCCGGTGCAGGCTTTCTTTCTGAGTTTCTTGAGACACCATCGTATACACCAGCGGCCTCAGACTTAGTATCTTCGGAGTTTTCTTTCTTTCCTAAGTGCCCCCAGACTAACGCAGAGTCAGAGGAGTAGAAGAAGGGCCCGCAACATCAGTCTGGGGGCACTCAGAAAAAAAAGAAAACTCCACAAGTACTAAATCTGAGGACGTTGGTGTATACGACGGTGTCTCAAGAAACTCAAAAAGAAAGCCTGCACCAGCCCCTAAAAACTTCCTAGGGCAGAAAGACCAGTAAGGGTACACTGGAAAAGAGAAGTCGTCCGGAGGGTACAACGTATGTTGTACCCGGTAAAGTCTGATCTCCTCGGTCTCTGTGAACTCTCGTCGGAGTCCCCAAGTAAGTGTGAACGTCTATAGACATCTGAGAAGACGAACTACGCTGGGAGCCGGCATGTCTGCGAGGAGGTCTGACAGTCTCGGTACGAGGTGGCTTAGGTGTCACATCTGAAGCTTTGGGAGGAGAAGGAACAAAGGCTCTAGTATCTGTCCCTGTATCAAGAGCAAATTAAGCTATCAATATCCAATCAATTCAATTACTAACAGAAGAGGAAAGTGTAGAAATGTACCTTTGTCAAAAGTGGCATCTAAGAAGCCCCGACAAGGTCTCGATCCTCTAGACGACCTAAGTCCCCGTACTCTGCGCTTGTACCGTCTCTCGCCATACTCCAAGGTAGGTCCAAAAGACTGTCGTACCCAAGACAGTCGTGTGTAACTAACAACAGTCTGAGTAGACGGCTGATCCAAAAGAAAACTAGAACATGTCCCAAGCTTCAACAGGTGCACCCAAGTTAGAGCTGCAACGTAAAAATGGGTCTTTGGCGGAACCGTCCCCATGTGTCGTACATTTGTAACTCTTGGAAGGAGTACCCGCCCGTCATAGGCTGTAGCCTGTGAAAACCCAAACTGTCTGGCCACCTTATTGGGCTGTTAGCCCTCCAATGTCACAAAGCCACCCTGACGGTGGCATAACCATCCTGGGCGCATGCTGATGAAGTACTCAACATTTGCCAAACTCTGACTACGGAGCAACAATGTACGTCTACCTCTGTGATCAACTCCGTCAACTAGAACTATACCCCTCTGGTGGGGTGGTAAGCTAATAGTATCTGACTGACGTACTAAGACAAATCGATCTGAGACTGACTGCGGAGCAAAGAAGAACAGTCTAATCCTCTCCAACTCAAGAGTAGAAGACGCCTGAACGAGCTGCAAAATTATAGGGAACCCTCTCTACAGAAAGTAGGTCGAAGTCTCTAAACAGAAAAAGACTCCCTGGAGGTGCAAGTGAACCCAGTCGTACAGGTACTGCCATGGCAAAGTTGAATCCTGCACCTCCAAAGAACTGACCTCAGAAACAGCTCGAAAAACTCTGTATATCCTTGTAAGAACTACAGGAGCTAGAGCAAGCCTTTGCCCCTGTGACCTAAGAGAACACTGCACCTCTGAGACCTTGTCCAAAGTGGAAGTATAAAAGTGCTGAGCCAATGTGCCAAAAATCCTGCCAACAGAAGATGCTCATCAACATCTGCTAAACCAGGAGAAGTGTAGACAGTAGAAGAAGAAAGCTCAACGGTCTCTTAGAATAAAGGGGTCCCGCGCTGCAAGCCACAGCTAAAAGGGTCGTGCAGTGACGCTGTAGTAGGAGACAGGTACCTCTCCTGAAGGAAGCTACTAACCCAAATACCTACGGGCATGGTGGCTCGGGAACACATCAGCAAACACCATGTCGACCTGAAAGTCCGACAGTAGTGTTGAAGAAGCCTGGGATAAACATCTGATAGTAACAGTCTGCCTCTCCTGTCATCATCTATTGAGAGAACCCGCTGAAATAACTGCTCGTATGGAGGGACACTCCTCAAAGCAATAACCAAAAACTGGCAGCCCCGATACTGTCTGAAGGTCTGAAAGAGTGATTGTGGGCTCCTCTTCCCTGACCCAGCACGTACTTCTACCCGAATCCCAAAACTCTACCAAACCGCGAGCCCAAGAAATGGGGAGGTGTCTGTAGTCAAACAGCGAGGCGTCCACTGCTCGAAGAGTCTCCCTGTGTGTCTGAAGTATGTAGTGGGTCCAACAAATATAACCGCTGACTGGGCTCTGAATCTATCCAAATGTTGTGTCCCTCAGCCACTCTAGAGGGGCTGACGACTGTAGCTGACTGTGGCTAAGTAGGCTCGATTGTCCATCCGGCTCAATCGTATCTGCTGCTGGCACTAGAACATCACAAGTGCCCCAACCGATCTGTGCCACAAAACTCTCCAACTGGTGGTACTCCCCGTACTGCAACCTGAGACTGGTAACCCACCTGTCCGAGTCCTCAGAAAGTTCTTGAAGTAAGGGGGAACGGGCAAAGAAACTGTGGAAGAGGTCTCGCCCCTGCAGCATGTCCCTATGCTGCTCTTGTCTATCCCGCACATCAACACTGTCATGAGGGTCATATATGTCAATAGCCTCCCAGATGGCAGCCTCGCTAGGCTCACCTGGAGGCAAGTTGTCAGGTCTCTGCTAGCGGAATATTTCCTGCAAAAATAAAAGAGAGAGAAAGTAGGTTATCTGCTGCAGTGGACTCATAGGGAAAATTTTTTCTACCCTTTAATTAAATTGATAATCAACTTAAAAATCAAAATAGGAAGAGATTATCTTTAAATTTAAAATTTCATAGCCTTAGTTAAAATCTTTTAATTGAAATTATTTTTTGAGTGGAGCTTAATAATAATTGACCCTAGATGATTCCCAATTATGTCATGGCATATAGATAAAAACCTTTACAATTAGGACATATAACTTTGCATTCCTTCTTGTCCTCTACGATATTTCTCTTAAATTTGATGTCATGTTTTAATTAAATATTTTCAGGTAGATGTCAGGTACACTAAATAAAGACATTTCTAATTCAAATAGAAATGCAAGGCCTATTGGGTAACTTTAACTACATATAGTTGAACCTCGATCACCTGTTCTCATGAGCATTTCTTATGCTTCTAAGAATTATAAGCTCCACATCTTTCTAGATCTATGAGGTAGAGCTATCTGTCTGTGAATCTATGTTTTTCTTTGAGATCATGCGACTCCTCTAAGTGACATATCAAGGTTGTTGATAGAGTTTCTCTTGGTTGGGTTAGGTTTACTACCTTCATTATTAATTCTGCTTGATGATCTGGGACAACAATTCCACAAAATCCTTGTCAAGTCATTTCTCTATTTTCATAGTTTCTTTACATATACATGCCACCCTTTTGTGCTTATTCATTCCTATTGACTTCTGAGCTCATTCTTTATGTAAATACAACAATACTTTCCATTAAGATGCATTCATTTCATTGCAGGCGCAGAATAATGCAAATATTTTGGCAGTCTTTATTGCAACTGGTTTTATCACTTGTAAGGCCATCTCTAGCCGAAAAACTCATTTTCTAGTCCAAAATGTAGTAACACTCTAAAATGCAGTATCTCATCTCCAATCTAACTCTATGTTTTAATACCAAAAAAGAAAATTCTATGTATATTCTTTCTCAACCGAATTTTCTAATTAAAAAAATGCGTCGGTGAACAGTGCCACGCCAATATTGGCGTTGCACTATTCACTTCGCGAAATTGCCGTGCGATTTGGAGTTTGGTTGGAGCTGCCTGTGAACTGCATACATGTGTAAAGCGGTCGGTTGGAGATGGCCTAATCCTCAAGACACTTTTTCAAGAGCTTTGAAGGAAAAAAATAATCTACATTTGGTGCAGAGGCTTATTTAGTACTTTTATACTATTCCATATTGTTTATGTTAGTATTGGATGGATCTATCTTTCATATATGTTTGTTTATTATTCCAGAGCAGTATCTTAGACGTAATCCTGCTGGATCAAACCAACTTGTCTGGTGGATCATGGAGAATCGACAAGAATACTTCAACCGATCAAAGCATATGCTTAGCCAAGTGAAAATGCTGACCTTCTTGTCCGATATACAGTCCAATCAATGGTTATCTTGGTGCAAAGAGGAAAATATTAAGTTGAAATCACAGCCTATGGTGGTGCCTCTTTCTGTTAATGATGAATTGGCATTTGCTGCAGGCATTCCTTGCTCCTTAAATACACCTGCTTTCAGTACTGAGAAGATGATGGGGAAGAGGGACCTCTTGAGAATTGAAGTTCGTAAAGAGATGGGTTTGTCTGATAACGACATGCTTGTAATGACTTTGAGCAGTATAAACCCTGCTAAGGGTCAGCTGTTGCTTGTTGAAGCTGCTCATTTAGTTGCTGAGAGAAATGTTTCTCAGCGAGATCCCATAGTAATAGAGAAAGAATTTTCACTTGATTCTAATCAGAACCAAGGCACCGTGAATAATGTGCTAGGGGCTGGGAAACTGGATTTGGAAGCTAACCTAACTGACTCTAAAGTAGAAGCTAAACGGAAACCTACCAATGGAGCTTCGAAGAAGAGAAGGAGAAAACGCTCTAGATCAAATGGACTCTCCTTGCGCAATGACAGTGAGACTGCAAAACAGGATCAGCGTAAGTTGAGGCGTTTATTAGCTGACAAAACTGGCGCTGAAGAACAAAGTCTCAAGATTCTAATTGGATCAGTTGGATCAAAAAGCAACAAAGTCCCTTATGTTAAAGGACTTCTGAGATTTCTTTCTCAGACTTCGAACATGTCAAATTTTGTCTTGTGGACTCGAGCAACCACTCGAGTTGCCTCACTGTATGCTGCGGCAGATGTTTATATAATTAATTCCCAGGTAAATGTCATCTATGCATCCTTATCAATTCAAGTTTATCCATAAGTTTATTTTTTCTTAGGGATATTAAAATAATTTCTTCACCGAGGTTAACTTTGCATTTTATATACAATGGCAAAGATGACATGCATAAGATCAGAGCGAGTCGTCTTAGATGTTTTGGTCATGTAAAACGGCAGTCTTTCAATGACCCTGGTAGAAAGGTAGATGTATTAGATTTGGCCTATGTTAAGAAAGATAAATGTAGACCTAAAAAACTTGGTTAGAAAATATTAGAAATGACATTTCTTTATTAGATTTAAATGAGAATTTGACTATTAACAGAACATAATGGAGAAAAAGTATTCATGTAGAAGACCCGATGTAGTGGGATAAAGGCTTGATATTGTTATTGTTGTGATGGTGGTGGTAAAGATGACACGCAGAGTTTTTTTTTTCCCCGAAACGAACACTGAGTCTTACAAAGGCTTGAACATTCAACATGAGAACTAGGTTTTTGTAGATTGTTTTGTATATTATCTTTATGTGGCTCTTCTGATTGCTTTCCCACCGGATCTATGCTGGCCACGTATATTTCCTTTGGTGTTAATGAGGTTTACAGGACATAAGTCCAAGGTTGTAGTTTGCTGCTAAAGTTTTTTTTTTAATAATTTTTTTACTTTTTTATTTTGATCCCTATTGTTGACTCATTCCTTAATGGTGATTATTTCTCTATTTGAGGACTTCTGGCAGAGCCCCAAACCCATAAAGTTTTGAATGTTTAACATTAACTATATTAGTTTCTAGATATATATTTTTTTTGTATTTTATTTATATAGCTAATTCTATAAGATGGTGGTTAAACCTGCAATGTTTTATGGCATAGAATGTTGGCTATTAAAAGAGAAGCATAATATTAAGTTAAATGTTGCAGAGATGAGGATGCCTTAGGTGGATGACTGGATTTATTCTTATAGACAGGATATGAAATGAGGATATACATGAAAAGGTTGGATTAGCTCTAGTGGTAGATAAGATTAGAGAGAGTCGCCTTAGATGGTTTGGTCACATAAAACAATGGCCTTCCAGTGACCCGGTTAGTGTCTGGAGCCTGTATAACAGGGCTAACCGGTGTTGGGCTAGTCCGGATGGAAGTGGGTTGTGAAGCTGGGTGGGTTTGATCCGGAGAAGGCTGAGCAGATTGTACGCGGGTTGGAACCGAGATGATGTTTGGTGAATCCCGCACCGAGGTTGGAGTGATGAGCAGAGGCGAGATATGCATGTCTGAGTTGTCGTCCGGAGAGTTGAGAGTAGCTGCAGACTGCATGGGATTAGAATAGGGGAATGTAGTTTCATGGAATGTGACGTGCCTGGATATGTGAATTTTATTTGTTTGAATATTTAAGCATCTGTAGCCTTTATGTTGTGAGGAGTAGCCCAAAAATATGCAGGGTTGAGACCGGGGCGAGAGCTTGTCGGGAGCATTTGGACGAAGCCAAGGGAAGCAGAGACAGCCGAAGGTACGGAGGTGGGTGTATGACGGAGCCTTGTGGTGAAGTCGTTGATACGGAGAGTTCCCGGCGAGAGCTTTGGTTGGCAGCCTATTGATCAGATAATTTGCGGTGGAAACGGCTTCAGCCCAGAGTTGCTTGGGAAGATTGGATGTGTGAAGTAAAGCACGGGTGACTTCCAGAAGGTGTCGGTTCTTTCGCTCCGTGAGCCCATTCTGTTCTGGAGTGTGAGGACAACTGATTTTGTGAGTTATACCTTGGGTGGATAAAAACGTTTTGAATTGGGTGCTGTTGAACTCTCCTCCTCCATCGGATCTTAAAAATTTTGGTGTTATATGAAACAGGTTTTTCACAAGAGAGCAAAAGTGAGTAAACTTGGAATAGGTTTCAGCTTTAGAATGCAGTAAATACAACCAACTGAAGCGTGAGAAGTCGTCGATAAAAACTACATAGTAGTTGAACCCGTTTGTGGAAGATTGAGGTTCTGGACCCCAAACGTCGGTATGAACTAAGTAAAAAGCATGAGGTGAAACAGTAGTACTTTTATTAAATGCTAGCTTATGGCTCTTGGCCAAATTACATGAAGTGCACAAAAAATTAGCAGAAACGGTAACTAAGTCCGGTAATGAGTTTCGTAGGCTTTGGAGGATGCCATGGTTCGGGTGACCTAAGCGATCGTGCCACCGTTTAACGGATCCAGCAGTGGCCATGTGGGTCTGCGGGCTGTTGACAGAGAGATCCCTAAGAGTGTAGAGGCCGTTATGCAGTCAACCATGAAGAAGAGGACGGTGGTCCTGAACATCCTTAATCACAAAGCCATTAGCATCAAAGCACATAGATACATGATTATCGGTAGTGAGTTTAGAAATAGAGATGAGATTGTGAGTTAGATTTGGGACATGAAGAAGATTGCGTAAGAGAAGCTTACGAGCCGAATCAGGAAGAGGCAGAAGACCTTGCCTGGAGTTGTGGATCGGTAGTGCAGAGCCATTTGCGACGGAAACCGAGTCCGAGCCCTGATAAGCCAAGCTGCTCTGAAGATTGTTGAGATCTGGGGTGAGGTGAGATGAGGCCCCGGAATCAAGAATCCAATCGTTCGTGGGAGAAGAGGTTTGCTGAGTTAGGTAGGCCCGAGAGTTTGCGGAGGGGATGGTCGGAGCGTATTTGAAGTTACACATGTGCCAACAGTTTAGAGCAATATGACCGGGCTTACCGCAGATTTGGCACGAGGTCTGCTCCGACTGGTTGGAGCTGGAGGGCAGTCGGTTTGGAGCTGGAGCGGAGTTCTTATTGATGTGGTTGTTGGAGTTGCGGTTCTTTGAGAATCTTGAATAGTTCTTGCCGCGATTATTCGGATTTGTCTGAACATAGAGGGCGGTGTTGTCCTGCGATTCTTTATGTGTTTCTTGTTGAACGTTGATCTCCTCACTACATAGGAGTGAATAGAGCGTATCAAGATCGATGGGATTGAGTGATGTACGAATCGCAGTTTTGAAGGAGTTGTAAGTGGACGGAAGCCTGTTGAGGATGTAGAGGATAATGTCCTCAGTGTCGAGTTGAGATCCCGACGCAGCGATATTGTCCACGAGCGTCTTGATTTGCATCAGGTATTGCTGCATCGTGGATCCGTGCATCTGGATGTGATGTAACTCGTTCTTGAGTTGAATAACTCTCGAACGATTTGTAGGTTGCATTCGTTTGGTCAGAATCTGCCAAACTTCTTGAGATGTGGACGATTTGCCAAACTTCTTGAGATGTGGACGAAGAGAGGACATAGGGGAGGATTGCTGGTGAAATTGTCGAAAACAACGCCGACATCAAGTTGCGATCTATGAGTCGCCATTTTTTATGAGCTTCGGTGGACGAATCCTGGGGACAGGGACTATCGCCGGTGAGGAATCCGGCGAACCCGTTTGCCGAGAAATGTTGCAAAAGCTGAGAGCGCGAGATTGGAAAGTTGTCGGAGGAGAGAGGCGTCGGCACCAGGTTTTTAAGATTTGAGATGAGGAACTTGAGGGAGGGAGGGATCACCAGTTCTTGAATGTCGCCGGGGACAGCAGCTGGTGAGGGAGACAGGGTGCCGGATTCTTGATCTGCCATGGCAGAGCCTTGCTCTGATACCATGTAAGAAAGATAAAAGCAGAGAGAGAGGATGTGGACAAGACAGAGAACGAGAAATAAAGAAAAGGTATATTATCTAAAGGTACAGATACAACATATATATAGTTTCCCAAAAGAATGACAGTAGAGGTAATTACAATTAAGTCTGAATAAGGCCAAAGCATATACAGCCGTTAAGAGTTAGGAGAGTTGATGTATTAGATTTGACCTATGTTAAGAAATATAGAGGTAGACCTAAAAAGTCTTGATTAGAAAATATCAGAAATAACCTTTTTTATTAGATCTAAATGAGATTTTGATTCTTAACAGGACATAATGGAGCAAAATGATTCATGTAGCCGACCCCGCTTAGTGGGATAAAGGCTTTATTTTGTTATTGTTGTTTATTTATATAGATCTCCTGATCACTCTTGGTTATTTCTTCCCATCATCTATTTGTTATTCGTGTTGTTTCCTTAGATGTTACAAAAAAAAAAATTATAATAATAAAAATAAAAATAAAGGTTTTGATATTCAAATTCTGTGAATATTTCTTATGGGAGTATATTCTATGGAACATTATGAGGTTAAATATAATATTTTTTAATCTTCACGGTCACCTTAGCTTTGTATATAAAGCGTGTCATTTTCTGTAATTGTAATACTAACTAATATAGTGGAATCTACGTCACCATTGTTATAGGAGGACTAATCTAATGTCATGTAACATCTGTCTTTTGTTAATTCTCTTTCATTTGTTTATTTTGCACTGAACTATTGGCTCTTATATTTATTAAGTTGTATACTCTAGGTTTCTTGTAGGGTTTTTTGGTTGCTAGTATTCCTAGTGTATTGCATTCCTAATGCATTTATTTAAAAAATCCCATTGTTTGGTTGGAAGAATAGCAAGTATAATATGAAATTCTAATGTATTTGGAATATATCATTTAGTTTATTTTCAATGTATTTGAATTTGTCCAATTTTAAACAAATTCCATATATAACTTTTGTGAAGTTATGTGAGCCACACCCACTGCCTATCGTCGTCCACTACTGCAAGTAGCCATTGCCTAGCTACCATTGCCATAGTTGTTGCGCCCCTGGCAAAATTATTCAACCGCTCACCATCACCACCGCCGGTGGCAAGCACCAACATCGCTGTCGGCCACCTTCTATTAACTATTTTTTTAAATGCACTACTGTTTTACTTGGATTGTTGTACTTTAAACCAAATAAAAAAAAATTGAACCTCTGTATTTATAATATACTCAAACTAACAACTTATAAATAATTTATTTTAGGGGGATTTACATGCATAGCACTCAAAACTATCAAATTTCTATATTTCACATTAAATTTATGGCACCCAAAACATCAAAATAAACTGTTGGTAAGGGTGCTAGATGACAAATAACGAAATTTAGGTGTGAAATATATTTTAGATAGTTTTTAAGTGTCATGTATGCAATTCCTCCCCATTTTCTTTTAATATTTATGCGACTTGCAAAATGATTTATAGCAATGCTATAACACGTTTGAACCAATCAGGACCTCTTCTTTTAGCAATCCAAATGAATTAAAAAAAGATGCAGAAGCTATTTTGATAATCTATCTGCTACTCTGTTCCTGTCCTCATTAATCCTACAGAATTAACAGTTCAAAATTTTGATTTTCTTTGATGGGAGTTATAGAACTTGTTTTGTTACTTTTATCCTCCTTTTTGTATTTGATTATTTTTTCATCTGCAACAAATCTAACATTTGTGCAAATTTGTTGTAGGGAGTTGGAGAAACATTTGGAAGGGTTACAATTGAGGCTATGGCATTTGGTTTGCCGGTATGGATTTCAGGCTTTAATCTCTTTCTGATCTATTGTTTTATTCCTCCCCTAAAGCTATATATTGAATTTATATTAAAATATATTGCTTTCTTTTGGGAAGGATTTTAACTATTGACCTCCACCTTAAAGATGAAAGACAATATCACTCAATCAACTTACTTTAAAATAAACTGTTATTTTATAGTATAATATTGTGTATCAACATGAATTTAGTACTGTTTGTCTTACGTCATATTATCATCATCATTTTATACAATATTCTTTTTTTGTTTTCAATCTTAGAACATCCGATGAACAAATTAATTCATTTATTTTAGGCTTCGTTTGGGACAGTTTTTTTACTGCTTTATGAAGTAGTTTTTTAGTACAATTTTTTTTTTTTAATTTGAAATTTGTATACTAGAAAGTTGCTTCATAAAAAAAGTAAAAAACCCATCCAAAATGAAGCATGAGATGGCTTTTTTGTTGATTCTTGTACTAAAAAGCTGATTTAAGAAGCAAGAAGAAAGTTGTACCAAACGAAGCCTTAATTTGATAGTGTAAGATTGCTACAATCATATCAAATACTTTCAACTCGAGTAAAATGAAATGTATCAAAAATTGAATGGGCCAACTTCAAAATTTTTTTCTGAAAGTAGTGAAGGGCATCACATTCATACATTATTCATCACGTTTGATCATTGATATTCTTACAAGATGATCCACTTAGATGACTAAGTTGTTCTTACATTATATATATTTAGTATCAATGTTCTTGACCTTTTATTTGAATGAAAGAAAATTATAAACTAATCGAATGAAAAGTAAGCTTTATGCATATAAAAAGATTGCACACTATTTATACAACACAACAATAAGTTTTTCTGAAAGCAAATATTTTCTTGCTGTTTGGTTCAGTGTTATTTAGATGGAGACTCCTACACAGAATAACTATGTTTTCACTATGGTATAGGTCCTTGGAACGGACGCAGGAGGCACCAGGGAGATTGTTGAGGACAAGGTAACTGGCCTCCTTCATCCCCTTGGTCATGAAGGAACATATAATCTTGCACAGAATATCCAGTATTTCCTGAACAATCCTTCAGTGAGGAAGAAGATGGGATTGCATGGAAGACAAAAAGTGCAAAAGAAATACCTGAAGCATCACACCTACAGCAAATTAGCTGAGGTCTTCATCAAGTGCATGAAGGTCAAATAATAGTTTCATTTGTGATCAGTTTCTTTCCTTGGATTGGAATTTGTGATGCATCAGTGAGTTCTTTAGCCATGGCTGGCAGATTATATGTTCTCTCTGCTAGTTTTGCCTGTTCTGATGCGTCTGGAAAGTTCTGGAAGAGTTGATTTTATCATTTTATGAGAATGTAAAATGGTAATGCTTAAGCTATTTGAACATGATATACTTTGATAGGAATAAAAGATGGGGTTGATTGATTTATGTTCTGTAGCCATGATTGGACTGGAAGAAAGTGTTCTTAGTGAAGTTTGCATACTAAATAGAAAGTTTTTCAATGGTCCCTCAGTTTTTGTTTTGATGGTTTTGATAGTTGGCATTTACAGTATTTGGTTTTGTTGTCAAATTTAGGGCTGCAAACGAACCGAGCCAAGCTGAGTATGGAGTGTTCATGTTTGTGCTCATTTAATATCAACTTGTTCAAGTTTGGTTCATGTTTGTTCGAGCTTTATTGTTCGTGTTCACGTTTGGTTCATTTAAATTAATGAGTGTTCATGTTCGGTTACTGTTCAGTTCATGTTCGTTCGTTTAGTGCTTATCGAGCTTGTTGGCGAACATATTTAACGAATTTTTTTTAACTATCAAACAAATATGTTCATGAACATATCTATGAACAAACATGGTTATAATAAAAGCAATTTTCTATGTAACAAAGACAATGATTATTTATATTTATTAATTTTATGGTCAAATATTAATTATTTTTATCTAGCTTATTCAAGAGTTCAAAATCGAACATGAATCAAGATTTTATCGAGCTTAATGCCGAGCTTGTTCACAAACTTCAAATGATGTTGTTCGCGAACATAAATGAGCTGAACACACTAGTGTTCAAGTTTGTTTATTTAAGAATCGAGTATTTAAAATATTGTTCAAGTTTGTTTGTTTAGCTAACTAAACGATCACAAACGAGCTTTAATCGAACCAAACATCGAGTAGCTCGTCGAACGTTTGGTTCGCTTGCAGCCCTAGTCAAATTAAATTTATTTTTTTTAATTACATTTTTTATGTTAAAAAACTATAATAAAAAGTATTTCATTAAATTTTCAATAATTTTAAAATAATTTGGGTTTTTATATTTAGGATTTGTTTGAGATAGTTTTGTCATTCTTTTGCTTTTTCAGACAGTAAATGCAATTCCTTTTGGCTATTATCTTTTTATTTTTTTTTTTAAGAAATTTACGTGGTGGGAAGTTTATTTTTACAATCAGAGTTAGGCTTTGTTTGGGGCAGCTTAAGCTTTTAGTTTTTTACTTTTTAAAATTTTTTTCTTGATTACGATTTTAAAAATGCTTTCCAAAAATAGGTTTTGAAGGCAAAAGTTTGTGAAATAGTGGCAAAAAACTATCTTTCAATCACATTATTTTACTTACAAATATTTTTTTTTATGATCAAAACAATTTAAAAGCTATTCCAAACAACTTGTTAATGTGTGATGACTTTAAGAAAATGATTATTTGATTTCTTAATAAAGAATATATTTGTAATATTAAAAAATTTAAAGAAAATATGTTTTTTATAATAATTGTACAATCATTTTTATAAAATATTACGGTCGTCTTACACACTTCTAAAATATATAAACATGAGTAGGGCTGCAAGCGAACCAAACGTTCGACGAGCTACTCGTTGTTCGGTTCGATTAAAGCTCGTTTGTGATCGTTTAATTAACTAAATTAATTATTTTTTAGATCAAATTTTTAGTATAAAAATTTTTTAAACTAAAATTTACTTTAAAAAGTAGCAAAAAGTTGTCCCAAATAAAATTTAAATGTATTTCTGTGCTATTAATGGATCATATATGCTTATGTCAATATCATGTTACTCATAAATGAATTTGGCTGGAGGAAAGAAAAGAATATTTAATACTAGTTTTTAATTAATGAGCACATAATATATTTAAAATAATTATTTGTTTAATTAAATATAATATTATTAATCTATATTACTACTTATTATGTTATTATAATTATATATATTGGAACCGGCCCTGCACCTAAAATTGGGCCAAATTTGTGATGCAAACCCATCTCCCACGCATCAGCTCATGTTGTCCCAGAAAAACTACTTTCAGATGTTCTAGAGGGCCTTCAGATGCCATAGCTTAGCCCACATAGCCCACAAGCGTCAATCGATCAAGCTAGGACATGCTAATTAGATTAATCATGCCAAAAAGTTTACTAAAACCAAAATTTGAAACAAACAGACAGATTAAGCTCAAGGTTTCTTACAATGTGCTTACAACAAACATGTTAGTATCTGCCACTTAATAATGACATAAAAATGATAAATAAGAATTTTTAAGCATAAATTTGAATCAATGGATGAAAAAAGAGGCTTCCAACAAGTAGAATAAATTTTGAATGCATTATTTATTATGCCTAAAAAAAGCTTTAAAGGGCTGTTTGGTTTGAGCATTTTGGGTGCGAAGTAAATGAAATGCAAGAATTTTTATTTTTTGGGTATTTTGTTTGATGTAAAGTAAAAGGAATGTAAAATTTTGAAGGAATAGGAATCCCTTGAAATTTTCATTTACGACGTATTCAAAACAACTCCTCAAAACCCACCACATTCTCTCTCCTCCCTTATGTGTTTCATGAAACACACACGCCCTTTTGCTCCTGCGAGGTCGCGAGTTCCACCTCTTTCTTCT
The DNA here is from genome assembly GCF_001605985.2 of Dendrobium catenatum. NCBI lineage: Eukaryota > Viridiplantae > Streptophyta > Magnoliopsida > Asparagales > Orchidaceae > Dendrobium > Dendrobium catenatum. Next base: position 9,090,838 of record NW_021319518.1, on the reverse strand, counting down.
TCGAGCTCATGATTTCACAGAGAGAAGTACCCTTGCCACAACAACTGTCCAGAAAACTTCGATTAGATTCCGTTTCCCTTTGAGCTCTGCTAGGGTTTGAGCTCCTTAGCCGCTGTTTTGCTCCCGCCGCCTTGCGCCTCTTCAGCCTGGGAGGGTTTCTTCCCTCCCCTCCATGGCTTCTTCCAAACCAGGTTTTCCTCCCCTACCTGGCTCCTCTGTGTTAGGCTCTCCAGCAGGTTTATCGTATGCTGCAAATGTCTCGGCCCCGGTCAACGTGACAGCCCCTTTCCCGGTCTCTTTTCACTCCCCAGGTCAGAAACTTTCCTTCAACTCTGGAGATCTTGTTGAGGGCAAAGAAATCTGGAACTCCGCCCTGATCGGCTACTCGCTTGGTCCCCGACCTTATTACGAGAGGTTGCTCAAAGCCATGCAAAAGCTTTGGCCTCTCAAAGGTTCCATGACTCTTCTGTCTTTGGCGGACGGCTTTTTCCTCTTGAAGTTCACATCTCCTGAAGACCTTGAATCTGTCTTATCTGGCGGTCCCTGGTTCATTCTGGGCAAACCTTTCATCCTTCAGAGATGGTCGCCGAAGTTTAAACCCAAACGCGATGAAGCTACGCCTATTCCTATTTGGATCAAAATAGTGGATTTTCCGCTTGCGCTTTGGACTATGATTGGTGTCTCCAGAATCGCCAGTTACATAGGTATTCCTATCTCTGTTGACTCTCTCACGGCCAGCAGAACTAGGCTTACGTTCGCCAGGGTATGTGTTCTCATTTCTAAAGAATCTGCTCTTCCTGATGAAATTCCTTTGGAAATAGATGGTGAAGATATGATTTTGAAAGTTTTATATGACTGGAAACCGGATAAATGTGAAGGGTGCGGTTCGTTAATTCACCCTTTTTCTCTGTGTCCCAAGAATCCTAATCCTCAGCCTATGCTCCCGCCCAAACCACAGAAAACCAGAGGACGTAGTTTCTCCCGAGCACGTTCTTCGCGACCTCATCGTTCTAAATCCAAGGTGCCTTCCCCTAAACCTCCACTTGCTGATTCTACGCAAAATCCTCCTCTTCTTACTCACATACATTCCTCTTCTCCCGATAAAACGGCTTCGAACCAGCTCGCGCCGGTTTTATCACCTCCAAAAAACCCCCCGATCCCGAACCTTAATATTCCCACTGAAGATATTTCTTCATCTGAGAATCTGATAACCCCCAAAACCTTACAAAATCCAGTCATTCCTTTGCTTAACAAATTTGCCACTTTGCAATCGGATGATTGCAGCACCTCCAATACTGTTGACTTAAGTTCTGAGAACGAAATCGTGCTCTCAAAACTAGTGGAAGATCCGCCAGATTTGAGAAATCTGGGATCCAAGCAGCCACAAACTAGATCATCGGTCCAAGTAGGAAAAAGTCCCAAGAAGTCAAAGCCTCCGAAAGGGAAATCGGCCAAGAAGGCCAAAGGATCATCGTCCTAATGTCCTTGCCTTCTTTTGCCAGTTGGAATGTTCGTGGGTTTAACAGCCCAGACAAAGTTCGTCTCTGTAAATCCTTGATCACCTCTCATGATCTTAAACTTCTCTGTATTTTAGAAGCAAAAATTTCTGCTTCTTCTCTGCAAGATCCTTGGTTTATTAATTCTCATGTCCTCTTTGAGAATGAAGGTAGCTGCAATAATTTTTTGGAATCTAATCCGGGTAGGATTTGGTTGAAATGGGACTCGAAGACAATCTCGTTTTCTCAAATTTCTTCTTCATCTCAACTTATTCATGGGATCCTCTCTATGGGATCTTTCCCTCCTATGTATATTTCTGTTGTTTATGCCTCTAATAATATTGAAGAACGGAAAAGCTTGTGGAAACAATTATCTGATGCTACCCCTCCTCGGGATCAGCCTTGGGTAATTCTTGGTGACTTCAATTGCTGCAGATTTGTTAATGAAAAAGCTGGGGGAACTTCTCTTTCCACTAGCCGTTTGGGGGAGCTGAATAACCTTGTTTTTAACTGTGGGGTTCATGATCTTTCTTCCACTGGACTTTTCTACACTTGGTATAATCAAAGGGTGGATACTCCTATACACATCAAGCTTGATAGAGTTTTGGTTAACTCAGCATTTCTGGATTACTTACCCTCTGCGTACTACAAAGTTGAACCTCCCATGGGATCAGACCACTCTCCTTTAGTTCTAAAATCTTCTACGGATAAGCCTATATCTGCTAGGTTTATGTTTAAGAACTACTGGATCAATATGGATGGTTTTTGGGATGAGGTGCTCAAGGCTTTTTCTTCTAGATCTCCTAGAAGTCCCTTGGCATCTTTTTACCACAGCTTGCACACCCTTAAAGGGGCTCTTAGAAATCGGAATTGGGCTTCTTCCTCTTTTCTATCCTCTGCAATCCAAGAGCTTAAAAACAAACAACTCTCTTGTTTACTTGAGATTCAATCGAATCCTCTAGATTTGGAGCTTAATAACTCTTTAAAAGTTGTCAATGATGATCTTGCTGATGCTCAAAGGAATTGGTCATCCTGGATTGCTCAAAGAGCTAAGGCTCGTTGGCTCACGCATGGTGAAGAGGATTTGGGTTTCTTGTATGCCAAAATTAGAAGCAGACACAATAGGAATTGCATTAATGAGATTTCTACGAATGATGGGATCTTCACCTCATTTATAGATATCTCTAAAGCTCTTGTTACTCATTTTAAGGATTTGTACAACACCTCGGCACCATCTTTTGATTTGCCTCTAAATATTCCTGCCGGAAATGTTGTTCCAACGCATATGCACAGTATGTTGGTGGCCCCTTTAACCTTTGAGGAGGTTAAAAATGCTGTTTTTGATGGGAAAGTGTCTTCTGCCCCAGGCCCGGATGGTTATTCTTATGCTTTTTACAGGAATACTTGGCATATTCTTGGTCCACAGCTTTTCAACGCCATTAATCACTTTTTCACTACTGCTTCTCTTCCTAGAGGGGTTAAGGCGTGTGCTATAACTCTTATACCGAAATGCTCACATGCTTCTAGCATTAATGATTATAGGCCTATCTCACTTTGCAATGTATTTTATAAGATTGTGGCTAAAATCATTGCGGAGAGATTTAAAAAGGTGCTCCCCTTCATCATTCATGATAGTCAATCTGGTTTTATTGCAAACAGATGCTCCACAGATAACATCATTCTAGCCTCTGAAATTCTTAGGGATTTTAAAAGTTCCCACAAGCGGTTTTGTGCAAAACTTGATATCAGGAAAGCTTTTGATTCTGTTTCGAGGGAATTCCTGCTTACTAGGATGTTACAGAAAGGTTTTCCTCCCGCCTTTGTTTCATGGATAAAAGCCTGTATATCTGATGTTTACTTCTCCATATGTCTGAATGGATCACTTGAGGGGTTCTTTAATTCTACCTCTGGGCTCCGACAGGGATGTCCTCTATCTCCTTTATTATTCTATGTTGTGATGGACGGGCTTTCAAATATTTTGAACAGAAACTCTATTTTTAAAGGGATTGCTTATAAAGACGTACATATCAATCACCTTATGTATGCTGACGACTTACTGGTGTTTGGGGAGTCTACCAAAGATAATGCTGAGACTCTTAAATCTTGCTTGATGGATTTTAGCTCTTATTCTGGACTTTTTATTAATGAAGCCAAAAGTTCTATACTTTTCTCTCACAATGATATTTTGGCCCAATTCATCTCTGACACTCTTGGTATTCACCAAATCAACACCTCCCTTACTTATTTGGGTCTCCCCATTTCTTCTAAAAGACTTAAAAATACTCACTTCCAACCACTCCTGAGCAAAATTTCTGCTCTACTTGATGGTTGGAAAATCAAGTTTCTTTCCTTTGCAGGTAGAGTGCAATTTATTAAGTTCACCGTGACAAACACTATTGCCTACTGGATTAGAGGTGCGATTATACCCAAGTCTTGTTGTGCTTATATCAATAAGATTTGCTCAAGATTCTTGTTTCACAGTAATATTCATGAGAAAAAATTGCACCTTATTGCTTGGGCTAAAGTCACTTTGCCTAAGCACTATGGCGGGTTGGGCATTCCATCAATTGAAGCTTTATACCATGGGGTTTTTTGCTCTTTCATTGGCAGATTTTATAATGCTCAAAACCTTTTATGTAGCTGGTATAAATCCAAATTTATTTCTCCTTGGAAGAATCCTCCGGTCACTGCTTCCAAATTTTGGAAGAAAATTAATGCCACTGCTGCCAAAATCAGGGGTTATATCACCTTCACTGTGTCTAATGCTTGCAATTTTTCTTTTCTTTGGGACCCATGGTTTAAAGACATGATTCTTGCTGAGCAATTTGTGATTCCAAACTTAGAGGAGAAACTTGTGAAGGATTTTATTGCTAATGACACATGGAACTTTCCCCCTAATACTCCTTCGAATCTAACTGCTGCTATTGCGGGTTTGAACTTGAATGTGGTGTCTGCTATACTTTGGAATGGCTCTAACAACTGGAAATTTAAGGATTTCATTGAACATTTTCATTCTCATCTCACTCAGGTGGATTGGTTTGGGTTTGTTTGGCATAAGAAACACTCTCTTCGTTATGCCTGCTATGCCTGGATGGCTTTGATTGGTAAACTTAAAACTACGGACAACTTAATTTTTAGGGGAATTCAAGTTGATCCTCAATGCTTTCTCTGCTCCAGTTCTGCTGAGAGCCATGCTCACTTGTTTTTTGAGTGTGACTTCTCTTTTAATATTCTCAAGTACATCCTACCTGATTTTAAAGTTTTTCTGCTGAGACCTAACTTATTTCAGGCTTTTGAATTTATTGCTCAGCATGAATTTTATTCTAGTACTGAGAAGGATTTTTGTTGCTTAACTGTGAGCTGTATTGTTTACCACCTATGGCGTGAGAGGAATAGCCGTAGATTCTCAAATATTAGAATCAATCCGGTTAAATTGATTTGCAATATCACTGCTGCCATTCGTTTAAAGATTGCTAAATGGAAAAACAAAGAAATGCTTTTGATAAGGTTTACGGGTATCTAATCTCACCGTTTCTCCTGATTGTTTCATGTTTCTGGAATATCAATGCTGATTGCCCATCTACCTATTGCTGCTGCTACGGATGTCTTGGTGTTTTGGGAGTTTCGCTAGCTTCTGCTGATATTTTCACGTTATTTCAGACCTGGGAAGATCATTTTGGGGCCTTGGCTGTTGCTCTTTTTATGCCAGGTCCGGTTCGCTTTTTTGAAGAACATGGTGCTCATTTCTTGGGTTTACTGCTTTGGCATTTTTGCTCCCGTGGGATACTACAGCTGGGCGCTATCTTACAATTGGACAATGATGTGAAGAACCAGATCTTTAGCTGCCCTGGACGGCCTGCCTGGCAACCGGGCGGGTATTTCTCTCTTTCCGCAGGATGGCTCTGTGACGGTCATCTTCTTGATAATTGGCAACTGGAGCCCCTGCTGTGCCGCTGTGGGTTTATTTTGATGGCTTAATCTGATGCATTTGTTCTGGTTCTTTTATTTATACTGAGTCTTCTTTTTGTAACTTCCCAGCTGTGGTATCCTCCACGGCTTTGCCGCTTGTTCTTGCTGTTTTTTCTTTTGCTATCTTCCCTACAGGTTTTCTGTTTTTCTGTAAATAAATATAATATATAGGTAATTGATTAAATTTTAAATTACTAATCTCATAATAAATCTATGACAAAATTTTAGTCATAAGATTTTTTTTTTTTAACGTGTAATTATATCAATTATTGACGCATTCAAATTCCAATTGATGAAGCGAAAATAAAGTCCCTCAACAACATAATAAAACAAGTATATTTCTCTTCAATGACTTAGGCTTCGTTTGGGAAGGCTTTCTTGTTGCTTCTTAAAGCAGCTTTCTAGTACAAAAATTTTAATTATTGAACTAGAAAGCTGCTTTAAGAAGCAGCAAGAAAGTCGTCCCAAACGAAGCCTTAATGTGTAGTTTTATCCAATCATAAGATTTTGAGTTCAAGGTCTACTAATATTTATTTTTATGTGAATTTATGATTAAATTCGCTCCAAATCTTTTGAAATAAAAAAGATTGTAAATAAATTCATAATAATTTATGAGGTCCTAAAGCCCAAGCAAGTCTGACCTCATAACATATTTCAAGTAAGGTCATTGTCATGTCTTGCTCCTTTAATGCATTTTAAGTAGTAAATTTTTATTTTTTACTTAGCATTGTTCTAATAATTCATATGAATTTAAATGTAATTCCATTAAAAAATTAATTATTAGGACAATCAAAAGGCCATAACTTAAAAAAATTTAGCTTGATAAGACTTTATAAATTTAATAATTATTTATTCTCAAATAAAGTGAATAATTATCTTGAGACAGTTTTTTTAATGTTTCTTGACACAACTTTCTAATAAAAAAATTTTAAATTAATTTTATATACTAAAAAACTATTTTAAGAAATAAACAAAAAAGTCATCACAAACCAAGCCTTAAGTTATAAGAATATAAAGAACATTCATTAATAGAAAAGAATAAATTTTAAATATTGAATTAAAATTATTTATGAGTAAGGGTTTATTTGAGATGGTTATAATTTTTTTATAAAGATAATTAAAAACCTATTATTGAAAAAATAAAATTTTAGAAGTTATGAAAAATAGCTTTTTAGTAAAAATAAAAAATAAAAACAACAAAAAATAATAATCAATATAAACTATGATTGAGATTTAAAAAGAAAATAATGAGAAAGTTATCCCAATAAATCCTAATTATTTTCACTTCTAATATCTCATTTATCGCTTTTTTCTCTTAAATTTCTATCTTTTTTTATGATCTCTAACTTAATTGTTTATAAGATTTTTTTTTCTTTGAAAAAAAATAGAAAGAGATAAATAATGATAAAAATAAATAAATATTATTCTTTAAGACTTTGTGTTAAGTAACATAATTGTCACATAATTTATTTTATTTTTTTAATTAAAATTATGAGATATGACTTTTTGAATTAATTTCAATCACATTATCATAAAATTTCAACAGTTCTGTAGCAAATAGAAGAAGAACTTAAAAACAAAACAATGAAGAGAGAGAGAGAGAGAGAGAAACACAGAGAAAGCATTCAGAAGCCAATTAAATCACCGTTCATCATCATCACAACGGTCCAAAATGATCCACGAAGCAGAAGACCAGATCAGAAGATATCGAGGATATCAAGAATGAAGCCATTGCAGAGAGGGCAATTTCCTCTACTCACCCAAAGCTCCCTTGAACAGAGACGACAGAATGTATGGCCGCAGGGGATAAAGGCCGCGCCTTTATTCCTTACCTTACAGACGCAGCACACAGACGCAAATTCCCCGTCGTTTTCCAATAAATTTCCTTCCTTCCCTTCTTGTTCTTGTTCTTGTTCTCCTTCCAATTCGTCCTCGTCCGCCAGTAGCGCCATTAGCGATAGCTTCACGGGCATCTCGGTCTCTTCGTGCTCATCGTGGATGATTTCTCTCAGTGTTTTTGCCATGCTGGTTTCGTTGGGGACGCGAGAGCTGGGATTGGAGCTTCGGTTGTTGATCCTCTCCATTGTAGGTAGCGATCGATCGGGATCTGAGAATTTCTAAATCCAGAAGTGATTTGTTTACTTAAGAGGAAGATCGGTTTCTAGGGTTTGATTTATTCGCTCTCTCTCTCTCTAATGGGGAATGGGGCAGTTCATATAGGGCCATAGGCACGGAAAAAAAAAATTTTTTTTGTTCAATTTATTCTCGCTAAATTTACATTTTTAATATTTTTTATTTTTTTATGTTATCTTATAATACTTATGATGATATATACCCCTTATACTATTATACTATAAAATAAATTTTGAATAAAAGGTCCTATATGACCAAAAATTATTAAATTCAGTCAACAAAGGACATTCATAGGCAAATGAGAATGCGTCATGTCATTTTTTTACTGTGTATCACTGCTGTGTACTACTCAGTATCATCAAATTTCTCCTATATGATTCATGATTTTGAAACGGGAAAAGGACATTCATAGGCAAATGAGAATGCGTCATGTCATTTTTTTACTGTGTATCACTGCTGTGTACTACTCAGTATCATCAAATTTCTCCTATATGACACATGATTTTGAAACGGGATACCTTGATAAAGATTATATTATGTAGTGACTAAAATTGTTTACTTATTATTATTATTATTATTAAAAAATAAATGATCAAATTATATTATAACTTATTTAAATTATTTGTTTTTTTTTTCTTATTTATTAGTATGATTACCCTATTTTTATTAATTAATCTAAAATATATTATTAAAAAGTTATAATTTTCTTAAAATCAAAATGAGTTATCATATTAGGTTCAGGTCGTTCGAGTTGTTATCGGGTCAGATTTAGGTCTTTTTTGACGTTTATCAAACAAGACGGATTTGAATTGATAGAATTTTGATAGGACCAACTTAAAGCCATACCCGAACCGGACCCAACTCGTTTTGACACCCAACCTTTCATAACTAACGCTGCTCACGTAGAGGGAAATTATTGGGTTCGGACACCGGACGATGTCCGGAGCCCAATGAAAATGCGCCACATCACCTCATACTCGGTATTGAGCTCTGAATGAGCTCGGTACTTCACAGTACCGAGTTCAATATTACTGGGTACTGTGAAGTACCAAATGGTAAGCTGTGTCCAATGTCCGAACCCAATAATCTCTCCCACGTAGAAGCCTATTCTATCTCTAAAAACAAAGCCTTCTCTCCTCTCCAAACCCCGAAGCAAACTGCAACATAGAGGAGAAGATCGCTAACAAAGATGAACAACTAGAGAAAAGAAGAAGAGAACGAGATATATATTTCTCTCCCTCTGATAACAAATATCGATCAAAGACTCACATTCATCCTATCTTTGATTATTCAACGTGAAGAAAAATCTCTGCAACTGTCATATCTTTCGTCTGCTCAGACGATTCTGCCTCCCTCCATTGAGATCTTTTGATCCGAGCCTTAGGAGAGCTTTCGTCTGCTTTGTCATCGACATTATTTTAATAAGCTCAGCCCCATATTTTAAATTCCTCCAAAAGGGAACTCTATAGTAGTGGTCGATTTCCATACGGGTAAGTATTTTTTCTTCCACCAGCAAGCAACCATGCATACACTACCAGAAGATAATATAAACTATATAAGTGAGCAATCATAAGCATAAGGTAAAACAAAAATTGTAGGAATGTCCAATGGACACCTAAATGCTAAGGTTTGCAAGTGTTGTTCCAGGACTTAAAAGAAATTCATTGAATACCGGTGGAACATCCTACCGGCGGTTAAACTAGCGGTCGAACTGCCGTTATTTTTCGGCGGTCAGACCGTAGGTAAAAAAGACTAAACAGTCGAAAGTTCCACTGGTATTTTGTTTTTATGATGTATTTACCGGTGGTTTAGCCGCCGTTGTTAAGTGAACATTTTCAGGTAGGTTAAATCGCCGGTAAGTGACCTAAAACTGAACCCCCTGTAGAAACTTAACATAAAAGAACTGAGAGGAAATCAAGACCCAAACGGGAGAAAAGAATAATGTTATTATCTATTTGTAATACACTTAGAGGCTATATATTTAGAGCATTACATATAGATTGTACAGCTGTGCAAGTGTAACAGGCTAGGGATTAATGTACATAATGATGTGGTACTAATTATGTTTTCTTTTTATCCTATAATAGTCCCCTGCAAACTGACGGATCTTTGGTGATTGTTAGTTTGAGCCTCAGAAATTGAAACCTAGGAGTTGTTAGATTATTTGTAAAGGTGTCGGCGATTTGGTCAATGGAGCTGATGGGACGTAGTCATATGTGATTATTTTGTATGTGATCACGAATTAACCTGTGATTTATTTCAATGTGTTTCGTTCTAGCATGAAATACAGGATTGTTAGCTAGAGCTATGACCGATGTGTTGTCGCAAAATAGATCAATAAGGTTGTGGTGGTCTATGTTGAAAAATGAAAGAAGCTATTTGATCTAGATAATCTCGGCAGTGGCAGCTACTAAGGCACAATACTCGGATTCGGTGGGGGATCTTGCTACTGTGCTTTATTTCTTGACAAACCACGAGATTAGTGTCTGACCAAGAAATGAACATTATCCGGATGTGGACTTTCTTGATAGTGGATCGTCTGCCCAATCGGCATCGGAGAACGTATGAAGTTGAAGGTTTGATTTGGTGATAGGTAGCTCAAAGTCGAGTGTGCCGCTGAGATACCAAAGAAGTCTCTTCAGCAGATAGGTATGATTAGCCAACAAATTGTGCATGTGTTGTGATAGAACATTAATCGCAAATGCAATATACAATTGCGTCAATGTTAGACACTGAAGAGATCCGGTTATGCGCTTGTAGGTGATTGGATCTGAGAGTAATGGATCTGAATTGATGGTAGATGATATCTTGGTACATGTTGGGTTTGCAAATGGATTGCAATTTACAAGATTTGCTTTCTACAGAATGGACTCGGAATATGATCTTTGTTAAAGAAAATGTCCAATTGTAACAGATTATATGCAGATACCCAGAAAATAGTTCACAAGTCCCAGATTTTTTATAGTGAATTTTGCTTCAAGTTGAGCGATGAGTTTGGAGAGAGCAGTGGAGTCATTACCGGTGAGCAAGATGTTGTAGATGTAGACGAGCGGGTATATTCGAATGTTGTCTTTCTTGTATGTGAGCAAAGATGGATCCACCTAACTGTGCTGGAAGCTGAGAGAGAGTAAATAATTTGTGAAGGTGGTGTACCATTGTCGTGGTGCTTATTTGAGTCTGTAAAGAGCTTTGTGTAGAAGAAATACATGATCAGGATGAGACAAGTCTTCAAATCCTTTGGGTTGTTTCATGTAAACTGTCTCGGTTAGATGCCCATGAAGAAATGCATTGGTGACATCAAATTGTTGAATGTTCCAATTTTGAAATGTGCGACGACAATGAGGATATGAATTGTGGGAAGTTTTGTGACGGGGCTGAATGTTTCCGTATAATCTATGCCATGATCTTGGTGATTTCCTTGAGCCACGAGACATGCTTTGAAGCTAGCAATGGTGTCGTGCGTATGTCTTTTTGTTCTGAAGGTTCATTTGCGACCTAGAATGGATGCATTTGGGGGAGAAGGAACTAGAGTCCAAGTCCTTTATTTTTGTAAGGCAAAAAATTCTACCGCCATAGCTTGACGCCATTTAACGAGTTCGATAGCTTCATTCTAGGTTGATCGTTCGGATGAGTTGGCAGTGGATTTTTGATGTAGCAGATTCAACCTGTTGCAGGGCCTTAGAGAACCATTTGCAGTCGTGTAATCATATGATGCTTGGGAGGCTGAGATGGATTTAGATGTATAGCTCTGATACCATGTAGAAACTTAATATAAAAGAACTGAGAGGAAATCAAGACCCAAACGGAAGAAAAGAAGAATGTTATTATCTATCTATAATACACTGAGAGGCTTTATATATAAGCATTACATATATATTGTACAGCTGTGCAAGTGTAATAGGCTAGGGATTAATGTACATCATGATGTGGTACTAATTATGTTTTGTTTTTATCCTCTAATCCCCCCTCCTTTTTCCTCATTTCGCCTGGCTCATTTGGTTCATCCAGAGAACGTCCGCGCTCGCCAAATTCCGCCCTACCACAGTCGCGTGCTTGTTTGGTACTTCAAAGAAGCCGTGACATTCCGCCCTTGCCGAATTAAGTATTTTTTAGCTTCTAATTTATCATTCAAAAGATATTCAAACCTGCAATGTCTACAATGGGATCAAATATTTACTATGCATACATTTGATGTTGATGTGTGTTTAATTACTTTAGGAGATGTGTCAAGTTATTTTTCATAGAAATATTTTTTAAGAGTGCAATAGTTCAAGCATGAGGATAATGAAAATTATTCTTGGAATTTAAAACTCTAAAAACTAATGAGTGATCTTTGAAATATTGTTGGCTTAAGTTATGTTTTATTTCTTACCTACGACCTTCAATGAAATAGATATGGATAATATAATAATCTTTTGACAAATAATGATTACCCATAACACATTTAAACATTAAAAAATTATAACATTATCAATCTTGCTCAAAATTGATCATGCAATTAGTATTTATAATCAATGAAAAATAAATATTAATCTTTATGTCTATATATTAGACTAAGTAGAATTTATTTTAATAATAACATCAAATCCATTAAACTCATGAGCCCAAAAAACTTTAATTAGATTTTGATGATAACAAATATTACTAATAAAATACAATTGATGATCTCAATCTAGAGCATACAAGGAACATATGCATCATAAAAATAATTCAAACATAAGAAGGAAATATGAATAGTTTGGGAAAATATTGAGTCTTTTTTAAGTAAAAACAAACCAAAAATAAACTTTGGAGATACACACCACATGGGCTTATTGCTTCTTATTGATGTATTTATCACACCTTTAAATTACCTATTTTAATAATTCATTTCACAACTATGTAGGGAATGTTTGCTTTAATTAACATCCAAATGACTATTCAATAAGAGAGATATTGGATGTATGACAGATTATCACTGGGTCGAAAAAGATTGACAAATGAATTTATGGAGGGAGTTAAGACTTTTATTCAAGTCGTACCTTCGTTTAAATCCGATTAAATATTTTGATGTCCATACTCGAAACACAAAAATTAAGCATTCCTTAAGCCCATTGATGTAAATGTTGATTTATATTGTAGGAGATTTGTTATAAGATATTGGATTTGGCCTTCACATGATGAGTACGACCCACATAGAGATAGTCATGTCGATCCATCCACAGCTTTTAAAACAATCGATGAAGATCAAATGAGTAGATCATATGAAGAACTTATTTTTGATGCAGTAGGTCCTAATTTAAGGGTTAACATGGAAGAGCCACCAAACCCATAAACCAAAAAATTCTTTGAATTACTACATGCTGCTTAAAAATCAATTTAGGATAGTTGCACAACTCATTCATAATTATCATTAGTTGTTATGATGGTAAGTAGCAAAACTGAATATAATATTCCTCATTATTGCTTCAATACTTTATTAGTCTTCTTAACAAAATAAATTCAGTGGACAATTAAATCCCAACAGATTTATATCGATAAACACATTAAGATCCAAGTTGAGTCTCATCGCTATAAAAATTGATTGTTACATAAATGGTTATATGATATACTACAAGGATGATGCAAAAAAAAAAATTATTATCGCACCTGCAATGCACCTCGATTCAAACCCAACTAAGGAAAATAACATTGTCAAAAGAAAGATATTTCATATTCCCATTTATTTTATTTACAGATTATTCTAAGGCTTCAGCGGCTTTACTTATCAATGAGTTTATCAGGTCATATGAGATGGAAAAAAAAGAAATAAGCACACAGTGGTGTTCTTTCTCATCCATTAGATGCTAAAGCGTAAAAATATTTTGATCAAACACTTGTATCATTTGTTGCTAAGCCACATAACACAATATTAGAATTACACGTTGGTAGTTTTACTCCATACAGCTAGACAGCTTCACTGTATTTTTGTTGGCTATGTATATAAACACCATACAACCTTTCACCAGAGATGTGTATGACTACTCCGTACATATTCTTAACACTTATAATTCCTGGACCACATAGTCTAAAAATAAAAATTAATATTTTTTTTTGTAACCATTAATTGATGATCTCAAGTTCTTTTGGGAAGAAGGTGTCCTCTCATATGACATCTTATCCAAATAAAATTTTCTCCTTAGAGCTACATTGCTTTAGACCATTGGTAATTTTCCAGCTTATGGTATGTTATTGGGCTAGAGCATAGCAAAAAAAATTAGCTTGCCATTTATGCATGGATTAAAACATAGAGAAAAAATATTTAGTTTGATTGTCATCGTATGTTTTTATCTTTTGATCATCTATTTAGGAGAAATAAGGATACGTTCATTAGAAATAGAGTTAATGAAACCAAAGTACCTTACTCTTTCATGTTAGAACAAAAAAATTAATATGTCAGTGGTTTCAAGGTTTAAAAATATCTAATGGCTATGGATCAAACTTAAGCTTATATGTAGATCTTAAATCTATTAGATTGTTTGGACTAAAAAGTTATAATTATCAAATAATTATGGAGGTGTTCCTTTAAATTATAGTATGGTTGTTACCATATTACATATCAAATTTGTTGATAGAGCTTAGCCTTTTCTTCAATGACCTATATTTATCTAAACTAAGCAAAAATGCTTTGTAGGGGAGCAAGGAGAACATACCATTCATCCTATGCAAGTTAGAAAAAAAATTTTCCTGAGATTAATTGATTCTATGAAACATCTTCTAGTTCATCTATCTTATAAGGCTATAGTTGGTGGACTTATGCAATATCATTGAATGGACTCTTTTGAGAGGTGGAATGTGTACTTTATATGTTGTCTTAACTATTTTTAATTATAACTGATAATTCTAATCATCAAGCAGATATTTAAAAAAGTTAAAAAAATGTTAAGAATAAAGTACAACCATAAGGATCAATATGTGAAGCATATTATGCTAAAAAAATCACTCACTTCTGCTCCTACTACTTCAAGCCCCATGTCAGGAGTACAAAAAAAAGAATTGGTCGTAACATGGACTTCGATATCGAAGAACAATCGCAATCTACATGGACTTCGATATTAAAGAACAATCGCCTACATATGATAGAATTATTAAAAATATATATATCATACTGATATAACATATGCACATTCATGACTTATAGAATTAATAAATTAATAACATATTCATTCATTGATAAATATATAGTTTAGTTATAGATTTACAATTATAGATATTTTATAGATTTCAATGCTTTATCCTCTTTGGCCTTTCTAAATTACTGATTATATTGACTTATGAAGTTTATTAATTGACTATTACATTTGAATAAACGCTTTCATACTTATCATACTGAGTGATGAAGACATGGCATATTGATTTTCTTATCTTATATTGATTGCTTTGGTAGGTTCTGGTAACCTATTGAGCTTCGTAAGCTCATTATTATGGTTTGATTGATTTCAAGTTTGGAAAGGGGACCAGTTGAGTGAGATTGGTCAGATTCAAATTTGCAGACTTAGTTTATTATTTTGAATTTTATTTAACTTTTTTTGTAACCAGAAAGGTTGTGATATAAGGATGCTATTAGATTGAATTTCAAATTATTATATATTTAATTTTGATTAGAGATATATATTGGTGGATGATGTGATAAATGAATATAGATGCTTTCATAGTGTTAAATTGATATAAATGAAATAGTGGCTCTAGTACATTAAAAAAGAGGAAACAAACAATTTTTACTTTAGGTCTTGGGGCGTTACACCATCAACTAAGTGGAAGTCATGTCTCTTAATCCAAAGGGGAACAAAAGAAAATTCCTCTTTTGGGTCTAAAACGTGGTGACTATTTTGTAAAATAAGTGGCTTGCTGAAGAAAAATCAAGGACAACCAAATCAAACCACCTTATAATCCTCTAATGAGAAAAATTAAATTAAAAAACCATCATTCAATGATAGGAGGTATAGGATTTCCTTTAGGGGCCAAGTCTTCTTGACAGTAGTAAGAAGGGCTTCATAAAATGGATGCTTACCAATATAATAACAAATCAAGAATAAGTCTCACTCTTTGGGATCTCCCTATAAATAAATATATGACTTTGCCTTAAGGGAAAACATAGCTAAAAGGAAAGTCTTTTGTTGTAGGTTTTTTTTTTTTAATCTTGTTGCCAAAAGCAAGCTTTTCATGTTTGGTGAGATTGCAAATTTCGGGTTTTTGGAGGACAAAGATAAAGCTGTTGATGCCACAGGGTGGGGGAAGAGAGAGCAGTCTTAGTGAGTAAAAGAGCCTTGTAGAAGCATCTAATGGAGAGGCAAAAGGAGATGTTTGTTGAATAAGCTTTCAAAAGTAGGGGAGGAAGAGTGGGAAAATTTTCATTTGAGGTGGAGGGTAAAGGACAAATAAAGGTTTCCCTAGAATGATGACCCTAAATTCCTTCATTATGCCAAAAATAACTAATTAGAAGCATGGCTTTTAGTAGTTTTATATTTTCATTGATATAAAAGTTTATGGGTAGTGATAAATAAAAAAAAGTAAATAATAGAATCACTCTTAAAGTTCTATTCAATATCACTTTTTTGTTTTTTGTTTTTTTTTTTTGCCACTTTTTAATATTCTAATAGTTAGTTTATTGATCAAACTATTACAACTACAATATATCTCCATATAGACTATGCCATAGACGCTCACTACAGGAAAAATACCGATTATCGGTGGTCATGACCGGCGGTTATAGGACCGCTGATAAGAAGGCTCATGTGAGTAAAATTTTTTGGAGTTTTAGAATAAAAATTTATTTTAATAAAACTAATTGTAATATCAATATATTTTATGGATTTATTCTCGCAAGATGATTTTGTACGAGCTCGAGAAAGTCAGCAGTCCACTGGCGAGGGATCATCTTCAGGATCGGCCCACATTTCTGAGTATCATACATGGTCAGATGTTGTTGGTGGAAGACAGAGGGGGAGGGTATATGGCATGGGTTCACAGGCCTATGCTATTGAGGGCAGTTCATTCACCTCTGTATTTTATGATCCAAGTAGAGCTGAAGAATCTGTAAGCGAGAGGGTTGCAGCGCTGACTAGAGAGATTAAAGAAATGAAAAGGGTTCAATCTAGAGAGATTGAAGAAATGAGAAATGTTCAAAATGAAATGCAAGCAGAGCTGTAATCCTACAGAGTTGAAAATCAAAGGAAGAAGGAGCAAGAGGAGCAGCCATCTCCAGACATTGAGGATACAGCTGAGGATTTGATCTTTCTTATATTTGATGAGTGTATTTAGAACTTGTGAACTTGTGATTGTAACCTTATTGAATTTAGAACTTGTGAACTTGTTTTATGTTTGATGAACTTATTTAGAACTTTTTAATGTTTGATTGTAAACTTGTTTGTTTAATTTGTGCTTATGTATATAGTTGTGATGAATATAGCGACGTGTTGCCCAAAACTTCTTATTATGTATTGCTATTTCTGCAGGTTTAGAATTTAGGGTTAACCTCCCTCAAACAGAGGGAATGCTGTCAATTTTTTTTTTCAGGTGCTACAGGTTTCCGGCGGCCAACTGGCGGTTTGGCCGCCGGAAACCTCGATACCGGATGGCTGATTGACGCCACCGTTAATTTCCTTACACCGCCGGTAATATACCGGTGGTTACCGACGGCCACCGGCGGTTATCCGGTGAAAGCCCGGTGGTGTAAACCGCTGGTAGTACCGTCGGCCATGATCACCTGGTAACAACCGGCAAATTTACCGGCGGTAAACCGACGCTAGCCTGTGGTTGATCGAACGCATGATGGCCGCTGTAACCGCCGGCATGCCGTCGGTGAAGTGACCACCGGTTAGCCGTCGGTAAAATAACCGGCGGCTCAACGGCCGGAACACCGCCGGTACAAAATTTGGTAATCACCGGCGGTGTTAGCCGCCGAAAAGCCTTCGGCTAATAAAACCGCCGGAAATAAACTGTCGTTAATTATTTCCTACGCCATTTTTACCGGCGGCTTGAGGACCGCCGGTAGTTTTGAAAACCACCGGTTTAATCATCTAGGCCGCCGGAAAAAACCGCCGATTTTTGGCGATTTTCCTGTAGTGGCTACAACATTACAAAGGAAGGAGGATGCATGAATTTTAAGGAGAGATTATTTGCTTGCTAAACAGTTGCTTTACTAGGTTCTGAGTTTTATTTACCACTAGCTTATGCCTCTTTGATAGTTTTGGCATATGCCTGCTACTAAACTTTTAATTTACTATAAAGGTGAAGTTAATAATTTTTTTTTTTTTTTTGCTAAAATAGCCATATTTAATCTATAATGTTCTCCCATGAGTGAGATGAGTAATTAATAATGAGAGCTTGCATTAATAGAAAGATTAGAATCGTAATTTAGATAAATCCTAATATAAATATTCAAAAAAAGGCTTAAATTAAAATTAACTTATCACGTGAATAAAATAATTCTAGCTTAGATGGTGGGGGGTTTGTAGCATTTTTTTTAGCAAAGAGTCAATACTCAAGAAATTTTCTCTCTTTATTTTTTTTTTTTATTTTTTTTTTTTTTGCTTCAATTTAAATTTAGCTAAATTGACTAGACTAAAAGGGATTCCTTTCTTATTCGTAGTTATAAATTTAAAGGCTTGACCACTTTCACTGGCCACAAAATAAGAGAGAGGACTCATTTGATTCACAATATTATCATAATCATGATTGCCCATAAAGTTCTTATTTGCTCACCCTACAATAATGTTATCACATATGGCTATAATAATATCTATATAAGAAGCCATTAATTCTTCTTTAGAAGTTGCTTCTTCTATTCCTATCCCTATTACCATTATAGTTCTCTTATGATATAAGCTAAACCTTATGCACAAGGTTGATTGTGATAAACAATGCGAATTTCTTATATAAATAATGTTTCATCAATTTTCACAAAAGATTAACAATCATCATGAATGCAAAAAAAAAATCAATCATATGATACATGGAACCATCTTAAAATTCTAATTTTACCCAAATCTTTTACTAATCAAAATCATCCAATATATGTTAAATACCATACATAAGCCATTTTTAAAATTGTAATTATCTTTATTTTAAACCCAAATTATCTTCTCATACAATTAGAGCTATATTTTAAGAAACATTTGATGCATCCAATTAATAATCAAACAATCTTGAAAGTTATTGAGATTGAAGCTATTGAGTTTACCCTATGGCAAGATCTACTAAGCCCTATGAGGCACTTATTTGAACCAACAAGCCTACTCTTTCATATTTTTTTTCTTATTCTAGGTCGAAGACGAAGAGACATCAATCAAGTAAAATGGAGTTGATTGGCAAGGTAAGGGGTACTTTTTTTCTTGCTTTCTTCGAGACGGTATGTAGGCACAGGCACAAGAGTTTGATTGTTGCGAGAGGGTGGACCTGAACTTGACTTCTTGCTTAGATGGATCCTTGAAGATCAGATAAATTTATCAAGCTCACATGTCAGTTTCTACTTGAACATGGGAGAGAAAATAATATGGGAGTTTTCAAAAGCACCTGGGTAGAGTTCTTCGTATGCTTTCCAACAAGGTGAAGCGTAAGGGCATCGATATGGTCTACCAATATACTCCACATGCAGTTCTTGCTTACATCGTTCTTGTGAGACTCAATAACATCTTCTCATTCACGGAGATCGGTCTGGAGTCATTTTGCTGCACTATTGGACCTGTACATATCATGGGGAAAGACAATCCTCACTAGTGTGTTATGGTGTATTACAATGGGAACATAAAGAAATGAAGGATCCCAAAGAAACAATCTCTTTTTGTTACTGGATCTCTGTTTGATTGATCAATGTGTGATATTATGAATTCTCATTTCTAACAAAATTAAAATGATCTCTGGATTGATCAAAAGAAGATCCTTTACATTGGTTAGAATCCATTACTTGAACGAAAATAGATCTTGCAAAATCATATTGAATATTTGACAATACATTTTGTCCCTTGCTAAAAAACTAATCCTTGTTTACCAACCACACATTGTCTAACCAAATCCAATTTTCTCTCGAGACGTTCCTCAAAAATTTTATTCGTGCTGATTCTTCCCCCAACTAACGAAGAGATCTTGGCGGAATTGTATAAGTCTTTTATAAGGTAAAAGAGAGTAAACAATTTCTTTCAATCATTTGGACATCAACTTGGGATGGGTTGATAACTTGATATACACAACTTTACCCTTATATTTTTGAGAGATTATTTGCATGCCTTGAACCAATTGACCTCCATATCACAATGAAATTAACTAAAAATGGCTATGGCTACAGATCATCACTATTTTTGCGTTAAGAAACTAGCTAACAAAAGAAGAGATGAGAGAAATTAAAAAGGGTAGAGAGACTAGGTGTGTTAAAAAAATACCGAACCCATCAATCTAACCTGAACCCAATTTGAAAATTCAGGTTCAAATTGACATGTATAATAAACATGACCGATTTGGGTTGAATTTTTTCCAACCCATTTATTAAAAAAGTCGGGTCCATGTTAACCCGCAAACCAATTTGTTGACTCGAAAATGATGCATTTCAATTTTTTTCCCCCTTAATTATTTACTTGTAGGTATAACCTTCTTATATTTTTATCAAATATGCAAAATTTTATAATTAATATAAAAATTTTTGAATTAAAAAATTACTTAAAAAACAATAAAAAAACCATCCTAAACAAATCCTTAACCAATCCAACAGGTTCAAAACTGCTATCATTTCCAGAAGGCTGCAGTTAAGACAAAATAGTTTGATCAATAAGATCCTTATAATGATCTGAAGAAGCACCAATAGCTTTATAAACAGGCATCTCAATAACAAACAAACAAACAAGAAGCTTTCCAGACAGTAACACTCTCATCAAAAATGAATTCCATATAAGAGCAAAACTTTAGTTAGATGCACTAAATTAAGACTTCCAATAAGCTTCTCAAAACTGAATTCAAAAAACACAAAATTGTTCAATAAGACATCCACACTATTTACTATATGGCCTGCAATTCTCATACAATTTGTTACAAAAGGAAATGCATGAGAGAGAGAGAGAGAGAAAGATAGATAGAGAGAGAGAGAGGGAGAGAGAGAGAGAGAGGGAGAGAGAGAGAGAGAGAGAGAGAGAGAGAGAGAGAGAGAGAGAGAGGAATGGACCAATCAACCTTTGGTTCTCATGATAGTAATGCTACCTTTGCCACCTTCAGTGCGGATTTTAGTTTTACCAACAACAGGCTTACCTGAGAAAGCTGAAGTAGGAAAAGAAAGGGAAGAGTTATCATCTTCCTTGTGTTTTGTTCTTGAAGGTAATGGGTTATGTAGCCTCTGATTTATGTCCTTGAGAGTCAAATCCCCTTCAACTCCACAAGGTTTGATTAGAGCAAAAGGGTAGGCAACAGAACTTGTTAACTTTGTGGATGGTCCTATAATGAATTTCCTGCCTGGAAGTGAAAAACATAGTAACTAAAACAAGTGAATCACAAAAAAATAATGAAATTAAGTCGTTTGGGATGGCTTTATTATAAAGCAGATGTCTGGTACAAAAGTTTTAATTTTCGTATTAAAAAGTTGCTTAAAGAAGCAGTGAGTAAGCTGTCCCAAATGAAATTTAAGAATACAAGATTACAAATACCATTCAAAATTTTGGGTAGAGGTGAAGGTTGGCTCTGTTGTGCCAAATCTGATTCGACGTCAGATGACAAGTTGTTGCGCTCTATCCTCACAGAAAAATTCAAATCATAGAAAACTCATACAAGCTACAGAATTCACTGAAATTGTACACGAAAAAAGATTGAGGTTTTATTTGGAACAGCTTTTTTATTGCTTCTTTAAGCAGTTTTTTAGTACAAAAATTGCATTAGAAAGCTGCTTCAAGAAGCAATAAAAAAACAGTCTCAAACGAAGCCTGAATCAACCGACCTGTAATATGGACTTCCTGATTAGATGCCTCATCACAGATCCTGCAGGACGACAAAAAGGATTCTCACCACATGGTATGTAATACAGTATTCAAAATTGTTAAAGTCTCATAAAAAGATCATACAGGTCTTCAATAGGAGCTACAGTTTCCTCTATCTTGCATTGCATCATGCTTGAATCAAGGCAGTCGTCAAGCCATCCCTCAGATGCCTGATCCCAAGCCTCTGAGTTGAAGGCACAGTTACCATCTAAAATGAAATATGTTGATTAAAGTATAACTAGCAACTTCTATTTTTCTTTTTTTCAACAAATTTAAAGGTTTGAAATCAGAAAACCAACCTGACAATCCTATATCCCACTGCGGGCTCCATTCGATATTTGCCGATGATGACGGTCCTCCGTCATCTATTTGTTCATCCTCCCTTTCCTGATGAATAAGATGAAATCGATCGAGTAAACAAACAACCATCATCACCCTAAAGCCCGAATGTTAAGAAATTGTTTAGTTGAACTATCTATGCCACCGACCTTAGATCTGAGAAAGACAGAAGTAGGTTGCACATTGCAAATAGAAGAATCATTAGCATCACAGGGGAAATGCAGCACACGCCGTCTCTTTTGCTGCGAAGAATCTCTGCATTCCTCGAATAGCTTGTTTATATTTTCTAAATTACATAATATTTTTGTTAATAAACAATTGGATTTTTTTCAATGCAATTACTCTTGCATAATTGAGAATATGTAGACACACCTTCAATATTGGCTGTCTGGTAACCAAAATCTGCACAATCTTTGATAGGTGTTTGTTCCTCTAGCATGTAGATCAAACTGTCCTCACTTTGGTTCACTTCATCCCACAAGCAACGAGAGATATCTTATCCAATAAAAAATATATTAAAAGAACCAATCATTTTTTTAGATGTAAAGCACAAATTCAGAAGAAAATACATACCATTCCTTGTCGTCTCATTTAGACAATAATCATCTTCTTGCCATTCCCACATATCACTGCTTCCCATTGAGCAAATGAAAATGTTACCAAAAAGAAACAAAAAAAAAACAAGGGAAATTTACATACATGAAGTTTTTAATCATCCAATTCACCCCCCTCTTGGCGCATCTATTAACTTCAATTGGTATCTAGCAATTTCATATACCACCCTATATTATTTTAATATCAAATATACCACTCATATTTTCTTCTTATAACACATATTTTTCATTTCTACCACTCATATTTGATATGAAAATAAACTATAGGTGGTATGTATGTAATATTAAAATTTTTGGTGTTAAATATGTAAATAGAGTAGTATAGGAAAGTATGTATGGAAATCTCTCAAAAAACAAATGGAAACGTAATAGAGTGAACAACATTACATTGCTTCTACTAAATGGAAGCTAAGATTTATTCAGCGCATGAATCTAAGCCCAGCCATGACTCGCCTCAAGTATAGAGTGAACCCTAGTTAGACAAGTTCAAGAATATGTATTTATTTTGACTTGTGTTATCCTTTATTTAAATTAGATAGAAATTATCATTTAGATAATCATGTTTTAAATCTGAATTTGATGATAAGATTTAATTTGAATTCAAATTACGAACCCTATTTCTATATGTAAGGATATATCAAACGAAGGGTCATCAAAAGGAACTATGAGTTTTAGGAATCCAAAAAGATCCCCTCAACTTCTCTTAAGATATTTATAAGTTTCTTCTCCAATAAAGAGGGGAAATCTCAGGCTACTCAAGTTCTATGATTAAATATCAGCCTCTCCTTCATGGTATTAGAATGAGATGGAGCGAGCTCATGAAACAACTTCACTATATCACTATAACTCAACCTCTGAAGGCCAGAATAGCAAAAAAGATAGCCTAATTAGGCTGGCCAAGGAAATGACAAATTTGAACGATGAGTCAATGTTGATTATGGTTCACAGTTACTAAATCCTAGAGCCAGAAACTGAAGTCATCAAATTTAAATCAGTAGGGTGAAAAATTGGCTAACAATTATAACCCATCTCAAATGAAAAAACTTCACCAACCTTGCATGCAAAGAGATCATGAAATTCAAGTCAACAGAATGAAACTTCGATTAACCCTAACACTCCATCAAATAAAAAAGACTCGAATGAAGAAACTCCACCAACCCCACAAGTGGAGCGGGTCAACAAATTTAAGCCAACAGAAACTCCGCCAACCCTGCAAGTGGAGTGGGTCATCAAATTTAAGCCATAAGAATATGACCTTTGATTGTTTCTCATTCCCAGTAAAGTAATAAATACAAGGAAATTACAACGTAATCACACCAACTCCGCTAGTGGAGGGATTGTTAAGTTGAACTTGTCTTTTCTCCTCCCCCCTTTTCTTCTCATTTCTCTGTGCTGGGTGATTTCCGTGCTCTGTCCCTTGGGTTTCCGAGTATGGCTGTTGGTTTCCTGTGCTGGGAAGAATTCCCGTGCCTTTGCCCCTTTGGTTTCGCGGTTGGCTCTTCGGTTCCGTGCTGGGCTGCTCAGTTCTGCAGTTCCTTGCTTGGTTCCGTGGATTTCTTTTCTGTGTTTTGCTGCAACGCTTGGGAATTGTATTGAGGCTGTTGGCCTTTCATTTCGCTTAATATTATTGGTTTATTGGGTGGTGCTTTGGCTGTTGTGTTCTCCTCTCTTGCCTATATATAGGAGATATTTGTGGATGTTTTAGAGACTTTATGATGTCATTTTTGGAAGCCATAACCTGCGGGTTTATTTGGAAAAGCTTGCGAGCTTTGTCCAACTTCTCTTCCTCTCCTCGTTGGGAAAGCTTGCGAGCTTGTCCTCCTCCTTCGTCTTGGCTTCTAACCTCTTTCTTCTCGCCGCAAGTGCCACCTCATCTGTATCTTTCGTCTCAAGTAAAGAAGAGCAACTTTAGGTGTATTTTTATGTTTATGTGTTGTTTGTAAGTCAAAGTTGTAAGCGTCCTGTAAGCGTCTCTTATAATACTAAAGTTTGTTTTTGTCATAAATTGTCTAAGTTGTCTAGTTTTAGTGAGTTCTTGTAATATTCTGTTTATCTTCTAATCTATAGGAAGAGTATTCTTTTGTTAGCAAAAATTTGGGGCCCTCTCCCAAATTTTTGCTTGCATCAGAGCTCATGAAACAACTTCACTATATCACTATAACTTAACCTCTGAAAGCCAGAATAGCAAAACAGATAGCCTAATTAGGCTGGCCAAGGAAATGACAAATTTGAACTATGAGTCAATGTTGATTGTGGTTCACACTTATCAAATCCTAGAGCCAGAAACTTACGTCATCAAATTTAAATCAGTTGGGTGAAAAATTGGCTAACAATTATAACCTATCTCAAATGAAAAAACTTCACCAACCTTGCATGCAAAGAGATCATGAAATTCAAGTCAACAGAATGAAACTTCGATTAACCCTAACACTCCATCAAATAAAAAAGACTCGAATGAAGAAACTCCAGCCCCACAAGTGGAGCGGGTCATCAAATTTAAGCCAATAGAAACTCCACCAACCCTGCAAGTGGAGTGGGTCATCAAATTTAAGCCATCAGAATATGACCCTTGATTGTTTCTCATTTCCAGTAAAGTAATAAATACAAGGAAATTACAACGTAATCACACCAACTCCGCCAGCAGAGGGGTTGTTAAGTTCAAGATAGCAAAATATAACTTTGATGGTGACATTATACATCAAGCTTCAAATCCATTACAATGATGCACTATCATCTATTGGAGACCAGTTAAAATGACTGGTCAATGACCCATGCCTACAATTAGTCAATATTTAAGGAATATTATGCATAGCATATTCTTCAAATCGACCTAATCAAGTTCGAGTGTGGTATCTAAGATGGGGGCATTTTTTATATATATTTTCCAGTTTGTATGTTTCTAATTTCGAGAATTCTAATGAAAGGAAGCATTTGGTAACCATTCATGTATTAAAATTTATAGAAATCCCTTACAATACAAGGAATTTTTATATTATTTGGGCGGACATCTTGATTCATATCGAGATCCACAAATAAATATTCAAAATGATTAATTTCCAATTTTCACCTGATTGTGTAAAAAAATGGAAAAAAGGAATATTCATATTCAAACAAAACATACACAAAATATTTCCTAAAAGGTAGAGGTTTATCATTTTGGTGCACCAAGATCCTGACAGAAAAGAAAGAAGATTTTCAAGTCTTTAAGCTTCAACCAACGAAGTTGAAAAAACAGGAATTCCCTATGGCTCAAGTTTAAGACTAGAGCGGGTCTAAAACAGGACTTGATATGCCCAAATCTGATCAAAATGCAGATAGATTTTCTGACTCACCAAGCCATATATATAAATAGTTGTAGTAAAAGGGCTCCCATTCCATAAATCTGAAGACAAGAGTTGTCAAATTTCAAGCTTATCTAACTTTAAAAGTTCAAGTGATCCAAATCTAGCACATTTTTTGAACTGGTTGATAGGTCAAGGACAAAATAAAGAGATGATTCTTACTTAAGAAAACATTGTTACATCCAAGTAATAATATTTTCAAATATGCAAGCTTCCCGATCCTGAAAGCCGAGAGAAGATTTTCTAGTTGGCAAGCTTCAACTGACTAAGTTTGAAAAGCACAAGTTCCTCATGACTCAATCTCAAAACCTTAGCAAGTCTAAAGGTCAAACTCAATATGTTTAAATATGGTCGAATCACTAAGAACTTTTCTTACTCACCAAGCCATACAAACAATCGTAGTAAGAGAGCTACCTCTTTGTATGTCTATTGAAAAAAGTTCTAAAGTTCCAAGCCTATTCAACTTGACAAGTTCAAGAGAGCCAAGTCGAGGCAAACATCAAAGTTTGTTGAAGACAAAATTAAAATACCATTTTCCTTCGACAAATTTGACAAAATATGAAGTGAAGACCAAATTAACCACTCTTCTTCAACAAGTTCAACAATGCACAAACAATAGAATCAAAGAAGTTCAACAACGCACAAACAATAGAATCGAAGAAGTTATCCCAAAGTTCATTCAATGCCTGAAATAAGGGAATCTTGTCATTAACAAGTCCACATAAGCATTAAGCATCAGATTAATGACTATCAGCCATTAAAATCTCTAAAGGTTATGTCACTAGCATGCATCATTCGTTAGCTCAACCAAAACGAAGATATATGACACTAAATGTATCCTCATTTTCCGGCAACTTCACAAAAATAGCTTAGGCCAGTTCCTTTGCGAAGTCCACCAAAACACAAAGTAGAGGGAAAAAGGAATCCCATATCCAATTTTCATGCTTACCAAAATAATTTGTCTTTAAGTTCATTATGCCTAAAGCATTGAACCTATGATAATCTCAACCAACTCAACAAGCTATTGTAGCCGAGCCAAAGAAATTCAAATATAATACTAGGCCATAGACAGACTTATCTCTATTCAAAGGCAATCATCAAACTTCAATAAGCTTAAAATATTCAACCTCAATCATTCAAATACCTCTATGATAAGTGTTTCTATTGATCATCATAATCAAAGAGACCTATATTAAAAAATTAAGCTTTCAATCATACATAAATATCTCATGCAACTTTCTCTGATTATGACCGTATTGACAGAAAATTCTAATAAGAGAGTGCCACTTTTATCAAAATGACCTCAAATCTCATAGCAAATCATTACAAACTCCTATCCTACTAAAAATATGAAAACTCAAGAAAATTACAAAAATTAAAAAAATATTCAAGCAATAAACAAGTGCCTCAAGCTTAAAGCAATTGTCATCCCTCCACACCAAATTGATAATGATGACAATTTTAGGTTTAACAAAGCTCATAGAGAGCCAATGTCATATTAAATGTATTCCTAGAATTAATCTAAAAAATTTCACACTTGTAAGGATGTGTCACATGCCCATTAATAGGGTGGTCTGCCACCAAATTCGCTATTATATTACGGTTATAACCAAAGCTTAATTGTTCCCCAATAGCTCAATCCGAGTTGTAAACCATAATATGCATTCAATAGGGTACAAAGCCCTTTGTTAATTGGCTCGACATTAAGTTGAACCCTTAGGAAAATATATACACTTGAGTCTTTGAAATCCCCTTTGATCATATCATCCATAGTTGTTGACAAAAATCCTTAGGCCAAGTTAGGTCAATCACCTTTACTGACCAAGTAGATCAAGGTATATAATATTCTAAGACAATGAAACAATGAGATCTTGATTGGGTTCCCCACCATCCACTATAAGCTAACAATATTATATTTCATCTATGCTAAATCAACTCGCTACTACTATTCGCTAAGTACTTAGAACTTACCAAGTAGCTTTAATTGAAAACTCTCCCTCGTGACCGAGGGGTAATTAAACATAGGAGTTTGCTCCAATCTGCCAATGCACCTCTTAGAAATCTCAAACTAGATCATAAAGTTCTCATATAATGAGGGCAAACTCTCTGGGTAGTATCGTATCCTAAAAAAATTAACCTAGAATCCCTTCATTAAAAGAGTCATGCAATAATTTTTAGAGCCAATAATTTTCTAATTATTCATAATCTTCTCATTCTCGAGGAAAAATGTTATCCTGCTTGCAAGTCTCCTAGAAATGAAATTACACCTTACGATTGTAGTCATCATACAATCATAATGACCCTTATAGAAGGATCAAATTGATTGTTCTTTCTTTGATGATAAATATGACCTTCACACATATTTTAATTGGATGGCAAATAGGATTAATTTAAATTGATGAAAAAACTTGATCATCTGAAATCTCATATTGCTAATGTCAAAATAATCAAGTATATTAAATTATTTTGACAACTAGTTCATAGTGAGAAAATGGATAGTTGAAGACCATTCATCAATAATTGGACTGGAATAAGACATAAGTTGGACGAGAAATATTTTTAGTATTCCATACGGAATAATTTCTTAACAAATTCAATAATCTACATCAAGACACTTCAAGTGTGATTAATTATCTACATAAATTTAAGGAACATAGATCAAGATATATAGTAAGAAAAGATTATTAAGTAATAAGAACTAAATTTATAAATAACCCCAATTTTAACATTTACGTTGAATTATGTCATTGGGAGATGATTTGCACATAGTTTTAAAAGCAAAAAAAATATTTGAAATGACAAGAAAATCAAATAATTCAGGGACTATCTCGTAGATCTATCCTTGATAGACCTGCATAGTCTAGGTTCCATAGTATAGGCAACCTATAAGACAAACAAAACTTTGCCTAAGATTTATACAAATACTTTTAAGGACACACCCCCTACTAAAAGTTCAAATGGACCTTGATGTTTTAAATCTAATAAAATAGGTCATTTTGCATCTCAATGTCCTCGTCACACATTAGAACTTGAATCTGTTGGGAGTAAAAAAAAATGTGCATAACACTCCATAAAAAGATGTGGAATATAATGAACCATGTTCCAGTGATAAGGAATTACAATATAATGAATCTCAAGATCATGTAGTTGTTATATGAATTATACTCGCTAGCATTCACAGATTGAAGAATGGAAAAACTCACATTTTCAAGCTCATGCTTCTTATAATAACAAAAAATGAAAATTAGTCATAGCATTGAGTGAATACTATGAATGTAGTATCTAAAACCATCTCAACAAAAAGCAATCTCAAGGTTGAGCCATAATCTAATGTTGCATGTGCAAATAAAACATCATTATTTGTCACTAAAATATGTTATTTTACTTTTCCCCAATCAGATGGGTAGCTTTGTGATATGATCTACATGTTATTTTACTTTTCCCCATTCAGATGGGTAGTTGTTTTGATATGACCTACTATGACATCACCCATTGTTATTGCAAGTATTTTGTTGGGACATCCATGGGTTTATGATATATATGTTATTCATTATGATAGAGTGATGCAGGACTAAATATGAAGTTATGATTTAGATAAGGATTTTGCAAGCTTGATGATTAAGAGCAAGTTAACTAAGCTTTATGGTGAGTTAAACAATGAAATAAAACATAAAGAACGGTAAACACAAACTTAGGTCAAGTTATTTGCGAAAAGTAAAAAAAATCACATAACAATCAATTACTCCTGACATTGCATACGAAATATGTTTCAATAAGAAATCCCTAATCTAACAATAAGAATAGTGCTATGAAAGATCTCTCACACAATTCATACTAAATACTAGTCTTTAGCTAAGCGTTAAAAGATTTTAAATGAATCAATCAAAACCACAGATAAGGACCAATCGAGGAAGGTAAGAGAGAATGTAAGAGTTCACCCCTTGCTAAGATTCCACCTTCTCGCAAGCTTGGACAGCAGTTGGCGGTTGGATGGCAGCGAAACTGTTGATCTCCTCTAGCTGGAATTGATGGACAGCAAGCTGTCCTTCTTGGACAGCAGTTTGAAAAGGACTCCCGTTGGTAGGGAGGCCATGGGAAGATGCCGGAGTTCTTGGACAGCAGTTTTCCTAATGCTGAAGTTCAGAACAGCAGCCAATCTTCTTCTGGATAGAAGTAGGGTTGGCAGAAATTCTTGGACAGCCTGCAGGTGGTGTCCAGAAATCTGGACAGCACTTGGAAACTTCAGGAAGAGAAGAAAAAATGAGAGAAGAGGGCTTGTAGTGGACGGCTAGGGTTGAGGGGATCAGGGAATTGATTGGAGACTTAATTTAAGAGAAATTACGGAGATAGGATAGAGGTAAGGGGCGGCTAGATGATTGGAGCTTGATTGGATTTAAATTAGGAAAGGGTTTAATGGGAAAGGGAGAGGCCAGCCATGCAAGAGGGAGTTAATTGTGGGTTTTGAATTCTTTCCAATCATAGGTGATTAAATATGCAAAGGGATTTAAAAGAAAACATTTAATTAAATTCAAATTTGGAACAATAGGAAAGTTTCTAAATTGAATCCGTCATAATTTAGGAAAGGATTCAAATTCAAATGAACATGAATTTGGAATTTGAAAACTTTCCAAATTTAAGAGGATCTAAATTAGGTAAGCTTCCAATTCTTTCCCTAGAGGAGACTTGGGAGAGAAAAGTAAGGTGGGTGGGAAGAGGGCCAGCAGCATGATGAGGGGAAGGGGGTTTGAAGAAGGGTCTTTTTTTTAAATGCTTGCCTAAATGGGATCCTCGATTGAAGCCAAAGAAATTAAATCAACTCCAATTGGAATTTGATTTGTATGAGATTTAGAAAACCTTCCTAAAATAGATTTCTATTTTAGGAAAAAAATTCAAATCTCAAACTTGAATTGAAATTTGAAATTATGGCTTTCCAAAATTGGAATTATATAAAAGGCAAGAGTTAATGGGATTGGAGTATAGGAGGAAAGGGGAGGGGGATGGAGATCAGCGGCCTAAGCTAAGTTGATGGCTGGTCGTTGGGTGGGGGGCGTGAGGATTCGGCTAGTATGGGAAGTGAGGGTGTTGGTTGGTAGTTTGGAGTAAGGGTGGGGGTCTTGACCGGCGGCTAGAGGAGAAGAAGTGAACCATGGGTTGGAGGAAGGAGGGAGGAAGATTGGAAAAAGAAAGATAAAACAAACCACGAACCCGGCCATCTCCACGGTTGGCGGGTGATTCGTTTTCGCTCTCCTAGGGATTTCTCCAAGACTCACAAACTCTCACATCAAGAGCGCAAAATGTGGGAAATTTTCTTTCATATTCATCATTAACCCTCAAAAAAGAAGATGGAGGCTTTAAATAGCCCATACAATGAGAAAATATAAATTAATATAATTACCCTTTGACTTACACATACCTAAGCCCTTAAGTAAGGGCAAAAAATGAAAAAAGCATAATAAAACTTCATAAAATAAAATTAATACATCAATAATAAATATGAAAATCAAAAGTAGAGCGATGTAATTGTGATCATAGATCGCCGGCCACACCTCTAGTAAACTTTCCATGTCTTGATGTCCTCATCATTCTCCCGAGGTGGGAAAGAGCTCGACTCCGTCGAGTACACATCCTGGGTGCTCTCGTAGAACTCTAATGCATGTGAGTCGATCTGCTGAAGCTCCTCGCGCTTTAACCAGGTGTCCTCTGACTTGGGCTTGCCACTCCAAATCAAATATCTTCTTGGACCATCCTCTTTTGCAGAAATAATATCATCACTAAAAATCTTGTCAACCTTCTCCACTATAGGTATTTTAGAAATATTTGGGAGTGGAGGCAAGCTTGGGTTCTCACAAAGTGGGGTCACACAAGGCTCAAATTGAAGTGGATTTGGGGGGTTAAATTTAGGAACTACATATAACAGTTATTGCCACATGAGTTTGTATGACATTTTGATCATGAATACTTAAAATAATTGCAATCCAAATTCACTTTGTAGTCCCACATAGGGGTACTGATAGAAAGGCAGTTAATGCCTCAAGTCACATGCACTCTCTATTTAATTTCTATTAAGATATCTAGATTTGATAGATTAAGAATAAGTATATTTCTTGCTCTTATTTTCATTCTATTAAGGAAACTACACGTGATTTTTTAGTTACTAATGGATACTTTCTAAGGGTTATTTTTTAAGTGTTCCTCATACTTTATTTCAGAACATTTTCATTAAGGAATTACATTGTGGTGAATAGAGATGTCAATATTTGACACGACATGAAAATCTGACCCGAACCCGACCCGTTTCTAAAACGGGTCGGGTTCGGGTTCCCGGATTCGATCCATTTAAAAAACGGGTGGTGTTCAGGTTGACTTGTTGACTCCGATGTTAGCATTTCTAGTACAAAAGTGCTAATGGACGAAAAGTTCTGAATTCTACATGCAATGAGGAAAAGAAATAACAAGACATTATATTATCACTCTCTAAAACATACCAGAGTTCAAGTTAGCCATTTTTAATGAGGACACTCGAAGTTTTACTCTTATCGCAGATGGCTCATGCTTTGTTTCTTTCTAGTTGGCATTGGTGGAATCTTTTGGTTTTACTTCTTATCTTGCAATTTTCTATAATTGCTTCGGTTGTGCTCTTTTTTATTTTTTAAAAAAATAATCCAAAGATGGATTTGGGCATGGGTTTCTGATGCAGGATTTAAATGCCAAAGTGATGTTAGAAAAGAATCTTGCACAATTTAATTTAGAGAGCTTTATTACTAAAATACTTATAGTGATTAAACGATAAAATAAAACAAGAAAGAGATGAGACTAACTTAGGCCAAGTCACACGACTAGAGATTAGGATCGCAAAATAATCAATTGTTCAAAACATAACATACATGAAAGATTTCCAACAAGAAATCCCTACGCTAACAATGAGATTATTCACTACAAAGAATCCTTCACTCACTTTCTAAATTACTAGGCTTAACAGAGAGGCTTAACACGATCTTAGTGAATCAATTAAAACCACAAGTGGGGGTAAGAGTAAGATAGGAAAACATTAGGGGAAAGATTCACCTTACTTAGGATTTGGAGACAATTTGCCATTGGACAGAGGAAAGTTGCTCGTCAATATCTTCATCGAGGGTGAAGACAATCCTCTCCACAAAATCCTCCACGGTTTAGTCAACCTCGAGGTTGAGGTCGAAGAAAGGGGAGTTAAGAATGTCTACGTGGCCATGGTCGTTGTAAACGAATCTGTGGTCAAGTTCCAGATCCGCCATGCATGAGGGAACAAAAGATTTTGGAGTGTTGGAACTTTCGGGCTGCAAACGATGATCTCCGGACAGGCTGGACAATAAGGAAACGTGCAAAAAATTTCTGGACAGCCGGCAAACAACGTCCAAAGAATCTGGACAGCAAATTGGAAACCTAGAATTGGGGTTAGGAGTTGTATTGGGAGAGAGGAAGGGAAGGAGGAGGTGGCAGGGGCCGGCAGTTAATGGGGGGAGGGAAAGGAACTTTCCAAAAAAGTGAAAATAATTTCAGATTTTTAGTTAGGAGGGATTTGGGTTTATAATTTGAATTCCAAACAATAGGAAAGGAAGGAAGTACTCAATGAGAGAATAGATTGAGGTATTTAGAAGGAAGGGAGTTAATGCGGGGAGAGGGAGCTATAGGGTGAGGGGGCCAGCGGCTTGGTAAGTGGGATAGGGTTTAGGGGAGAGGAATTAAGGTTTGCTTTAATTGGAGTTTTAATTTATGAAGAGTTAATTTAAATCAAATCCAATTAGAAATTTAATTGGATCTAATTGTAAGTAACTTTAATTCTTATTTAGGAAACAAATTCAAATTCAAATTTGTTTGAATTTTGAATTCAAATTTGTCACCAAATTAAGAAGGCTAAAATAGGAAGGGCTTTGAAAGCTAGAAGGAATTTATGGAGCCAATGGAAGATGGAGGTGGCCGGCGGCTAGATGGGAAATAGGGTTAAGGTTGGGCTTGATGTGGGGTAGGGTTTAGGTTGGTTTAGCCGTGGGTTGAAGGGAAAAGATTCTAGGTGACCGGCGGTTAGGAGGAGGTGAAGGTGGGTTGTTGGCTGGCGGTTAGTAGGGGCTTTGCTTGTGGAGGGCCGGCGGCTATGAGGGGGCTTTGGTGAAGAGGCTGGCGGGTCAAGGGGAAAAGGGGAGAGGAGAAAGGAAGAATAAAGTAACCACGAGGCCGGATGCTTCCTGCAGCTGATGGGTGATCCGATTCCCTCACCTAGGGATTTTTCTCTGAAGCTCTCAAGCTCTCACAAAACTCATGGATGCAGAAATTTTCATAATAATCATTCATTAACCCTTAAAGAATGAGGGGAAGGCTTTAAATAGCCCAAACAAAGAAAACACAAAAGACTCAATTGCCCCTAAGGCATACACATGACTAGGCCCTTAAGCGAGGGCATAAACGGAAAAGTACAATAAACTCATGAAACATAATAAAAATAATAAATCTAATACAATGACAATCAAAAGTAAATCGGTGCGTCATGGTTGTAGATCGTCGGTCCCGCCTCTGGTAAACTCTCCAAGGTCTGATGTCCTCATCAATTTCATTCTAACTTTACCTATGACTTCATGCAAAAATAATTCTATCTTTGTGGTGGCAACAAATTTTCTTAACTAGAACACTTAATATACATTGCTCTGGTATTTAGAAGGGAGTTAATTCGGGGAGAGGGAGATATAGGGAGAGGGGGCCGACGGCTTGGTAAGTGGGATAGGGTTTAGGGAAGAGGAATTAAGGTTTGCTTTAATTGGAGTCTTAATTTAGGGAGAGTTAATTTAAATCATATCCAATTAGAAATTTAATTGGATCTAATTTTAAGTAACTTTAATTCTTATTTAGGAAACAAATTTAAATTCAAATTTATTTGAATTTTGAATTCAAATTTGTCACCAAATTAAGAAGGCTAAAATAAGAAGGGCTTTGAAAGCTAGAAGGAATTTATGGAGCCAATGGAAGATGGAGGTGGCCGGCGGCTAGGTGGGAAATAAGGTTAAGGTTGGGCTTGATGTGGGGTAGGGTTTAGGTTGGTTTAGCCATGGGTTGAGGAAAGAGATTCTAGGTGACCGGCGGTTATGAGGGGCTTTGCTTGGGGAGGGCCGGCGGCTATGAGGGGGCTTTGGTGAAGAGGCCGGCAGGTCAAGGGGAAAAGGGGATAGGGGAAAGGAAGAAGAAAGTAACCACGAGCCCGAATGCTTCCTACAGCTGGTGGGTGATCCGATTCCCTCACCTAGGGATTTCTCTCTGAAGCTCTCAAGCTATCACAAAATTCATGGATGCAGAAATTTTCATAATAATCATTCATTAACCCTTAAAGAAGGATGGGAAGGCTTTAAATAGCCCAAACAATAAAGAAAACACAAAAGACTCAATTTCCCCTAGGGCATACACATGACTAGGCCCTTAACTAGGGCATAAACGGAAAAGTACAATAAACTCATGAATAATAAAAATAATAAATCTAATATAATGATAATCAAAAGTAAATCGGTGCGATCGTGGTCGTATATCGTGGGTCCCGCCTCTGGTAAACTCTCCAAGGTCTGATGTCCTCATCAATTTCATTCTAACTTTATCTATGACTTCATGCAGAAATAATTCTATCTTTGTTGTGGCAACAAATTTTCTTAACTAGAACACTTAATATACATTGCTCTAAAACTACTAATGTTTCATATGTAGTTACGATGTTTTTTAGAGTTTCATAATTGTATATCATGATGTATGTTTTGTTGGTCATTTTTGAAGAACTTTATGGTAGTTTTTGATATTATTTGGAAATTTTCTTCTTCCTTTAATCCATAAACTAACGGAAAAACTGAAGTGATCAAGATAATTTAAGAAATTTTACTTTAATGCTTGGTTGGAATTGTTTACATAAATGAGAGTTGATATTTCCTATTTTGGTAATTGCCTAAAACAGTTTTGCGCACATAACTATTAAAAAATATCCTTCTAAGCTTATCAATGGTATGCATGCTATAAAAATTGTAGACCTCAGGTTATTACCCAACATGCATCATATGCTCAATATATTAGTGCATATTTTGTCAAGTATGTAAGATAAATTTAATGCCAATATAAAATTACAAATTGCTTAGCAAAATATGAAATACAAAACATTCGCTGGTGGTTATAGAAGAATGCAAGAATTTAATGAAGGTGATTTTTTGCTTGTCAAATTCCATCAGAACACTTCCCCTCATATGCATATAATTAAAAAGCTCCACACAAGATCTTCTTACCCTTAAAAATAGGACAACCAAGTTTAAATGCTTATTTGAATGATTTGCCTCAACAATTAATCTAAGTCCAATATTTAATATTGATCTAAACCTTTATCAAAGTATCTTCAAACCTATTGGAACAACTAGCAGTATTTCCATAAAATGGAGCTTTTACTAATGATGAATAACGTTCTTCTCCTTGTACATCAATAAGCTATTCATGCACCAATAAAAAAGGGTGGAGCAGATTATTACTAATAAAATTACAATAGGTCCTTCACAAGTGCATGAGTACCAAGTTCGTTGGCCGAATCAATCATGGTGATAGATGTATCATTGAATCTACACTCAAATACATCACTTATGACTCTTTAGAGGCGAGTTCTTTTGGCCCTAAGGGAATTGATGTGGCATAAGAGCACAAATCAATGATTAGGGCTTGCTCAAAAATTAGATTGAACCAAATCGGTTCATATTCTTTAGTTGTACAACATTATTTAGATTTGTTTTATGATTCCTAGATTAATTCTCTTTTAATTAGGTTGAATCGTCACATGGATAATCATAGATTTCAACTGGAGTAATTAAACATGTTTGAATCAATCTATATAGGACTAAGTTCTCTTGAATTTAAATGTGCTCTTATTTTTTATAAATAAGATACTATGGGTGTAATTAATTATATTGTATTGAAATAAAAAATCAATCTCTAAATATCTCTCTTCTTTTCATCTTCTCCACAAAACTCTCAATTCAAATTCTCCCTCCCTACAATCGAGATTACTATCAATCTCCTCTTAGGAGATGCATTAAAAACGGTGCTTATTCACTTAATCATAAATCCTAAAAATCGATTTCTTCTACTTATGATTTATGGGCAAACAAAAGCTAGACTTGGATCACTAACAGCCCTTGGGATTCACTATTTATGTTCATGATACAAACTAAAAATATGGAAAGCTGATCCAAGAGGAAAGAAATCTTTCTTCATAAGATATCATGAACAATCCAAAAGATACATATTCTTAGAAAAGTCTATTTTCATAAGATAGCAAGAACACTACAAAGAATACACATTATTAGGAGAAGAAATGGATCAAAACGTACATGAGACAATCATCTCACTGGATGTCGTGTTTCTAGAACATAATGATCCTAGCTAAGGTGAAAATGAAAAATGATTACCCTATATGTTGGTGAAATGGAAGGAGATGTCACTCAACCAATGGAGATGGATGGAGCTATGTGTGAACTCTCAACAAGCTTAAAACCCAACTATTATAGCAATGTACCAATTGATAAGCCAATTGCACACTAGTCTAATTTATGATTAAGTGGTTGAAAAGGTATTCGTTGTTGAAGGTTTGAAATTAAAGGACAGACCATTACGATCACTTCTATACATGAAGAATTAAAGGAGACAAGGACCAAATTGGTCCCCCAACTTTTTCTAAAGAACCAAAACAGTCTACGATTATATAAAAATATCAATTTGGTCTATTGACTCTTTAAATAGTGACCAAATTAGTCATTTATTGGGATCATTTAGGTATCTATTTAAAAAGTCAAGGAACTAAAATGGGACTTTTAAATAGTATATGACTATTTTGATCCTTCGTAAAGATTTAGAGGACCATTTTGATCCTAATCTCAAGAATTAATATCAGTTAATAAGGCTCAATCATGCCTTATTAGAGACTTTTGAAATTTTGCAATATAGGAAGAATTGGAGTGAATTGAAAATAAAGGTTTATGGCTTGGTCGATCTATTTATTACCCTAAAGAAATCATAAACAAATGAGCTCTTATACTTAAGCATAACGCAGCTGAATTAATTGAGTCATGTAAGGCTTATTTTGTTGCTAAAAAAAATACAAAAAAAAAAAAAGAGATTACTGTGTATGTATCAATAACTTTAATGAGAAATTTATCATTATAA
The DNA here is from genome assembly GCF_001605985.2 of Dendrobium catenatum. Classification (NCBI taxonomy): domain Eukaryota; kingdom Viridiplantae; phylum Streptophyta; class Magnoliopsida; order Asparagales; family Orchidaceae; genus Dendrobium; species Dendrobium catenatum. Next base: position 9,052,775 of record NW_021319518.1, on the reverse strand, counting down.
GTTTTGTAGCAATATGCCAATAGAATTAGGCCCATAAACATATGAGATTCTTATATTACCTGAGTAAGTGTCTAGAATATAGAATTTGACATTTCATAATGAATTAACTTCACATGACTTTGTCATGGCAAAGAAAGATTATTGTGTATGTATCAATAACTTTAATGAGAAATTTATCATTATTCTGTTATGTGGATACCATTTTATATATTGGGAATTATACAGAGTAAATTTTTGCTACAAAGGAGTCGATTTCTTCAAGATTTCAAATGAAAGATATGGAGAAGTGAATTGCATGCTAGGGCTTAAAATCTACAGGGATCATTTGTAGAAGCATTTAGCTTTGCACGAGGAAGTTATATAACTAAATTTTTTAATGATTCACTATGCTATGATACTCCAATGGCAAAAGGAGAAAGATTAAGCCTTAAAATATGCCCTCAAACTCTAACAGAAATGGGATGAAAGATCCATATTCAAGCTTAATGTACACAATGATGCACACAAGACGAAAAATCTAGTATGATTTGTGTATATTACCAATAAAACCTGAACAAGAGCATTAGATCAAGAGAAGTCTACGATATTTAAAAGATACCACAAACAATTTTGTTATCAAGGTCTTGGAATAATATTAAAATGTTGAATGTGCTGTTGATCAGTTGATCACAAATCAACTTCAAGTAATGCTTTCTAAAGTGGAGAGGTAAGAAGCAAGCTTGTATGGCTTTTTCCACCATTGAAACTGAATTTATATCGTGTTTAGAAACCTCACAAGAGCAATTTACTCGAAAAGTTTCAAGGAGCATTTTTGATTTAGAAGTGATAGTGGAGTTTGTGAAATTTAGGAAATTGGAGAGAGAAAAGCTTATTTATTATACAATATACTCCCTATTTATAGATCTATACAAAGTCTAATGAAGAAACAAATAACTACAGAATAATTACTGAAATAAAATCCTTACTAAATCAGATGTCTAGTTATGGAAGGTATTCAACGTGATCCAGGCGGACTTCCCACGGATCACTGTTCATGATCGTGGTATCGGTCTTGCAACGGAAGGATGAGATTTAATAGAGTTAATATAGCATTTACAATGGGGGACCCCCAAACAGCATAGCAAAATTTTAAAAATTGATATTAAGTACAAGTTTATTAGAGACAATATATCACAAGAATATATTACTTTACAGTAAATTCCTAACAAAGAAATGATAGAAGGCACATTTATGAATAAAATTTACATAGGAACAAGACTTAACACGCACTTACTATTAAAATACATAGAGAACTCCAGCTAAGTTCTACGCTGAAGTAGGCTCAGGTGAAGCCATCAAGTCATCTATCAACTTCACTTATGTTTGCTTAGTTCTAATGAATTCTCTAGCACCATCATTTGATGACTTGAACAAGTAGAGCAGAAGACTTCATAGTCAGTGTCAAACACCAGGTGTGGCAATTCAAATGCTGAGCAAGAGCCATGCTGAATAACTTTGCGAACTCGAAATCGTTGGCAAGTTCCACGCTTACTCTAGCAGATTCTTCTCTATGATGAATTGATATTCTTCTTAAGAAACTGGCATGCCTTAAGCTTGGTCTAAATTGATAAGCGAGACAAGTCTAACCCAACAAAGGCGAATTTGAGTGTACAAAGTCATAAGAGAATGAGAATAAAAAACTTTATCTTGATGAGTTAACGCTTTAATTGTGACTGATTACATGAGTTTGAGAACTTCAACAGCTTTTTGATACATGTTGACATCATGGTAAGTCTATAAATACTACAAAACTTCATTCTAAAGACCATGCATTACATTTCTCTTACCTTGAAGATATATGAAAAATCAATAAGTAATACTAGCAACGAAGTTGTCGCAATGTTGTTAGAGAGTTACAAGGAGCATGAGAAACATAAAGCTGCAGGTTAGTCTTCTTCTACACCTACTTTAAAGAAGATAAATGAGGACAAAATTGAGGAGATTGATGCTGGTGAGAAGGTTGTAGTTGTCGATTTGCCCACTACAAGTGATCTTCTTCGAACTGCTCTCTAAGAAAAAGATATTAATTGTGACACCTCTCTACCTAGGGAATCTTGGAAGAGACAACAAAGAGACTTCTTGATGATACTGCAACAATGCCAAACGATTTGCTGACTTTGAAAAGCGAGTGGCAACCATCTTGAAGCCACCCATTGTGGAAAGAGACTACTATGCTGATATCACAAGCTTCAAAGGAGAGGATAAGGAAGTTGATAATGAGGATAAAGCTGTGATTAGAGGGTATGTTGGAATGCAGAGTTCAAAAGTCTTCGAGTACAAAACTAGCTGTTATAATTCTAGCAACTAAGTTTAAGAGTTTAGTCAGAGATTTTGAATCAATGAATATGGTATTCGGTCTTTAAGCCAACCATGATCTTGAAAATACTAAGACCATTGATAGAGTCACCGCGCTTCATACCTTTGGAGATGCTACAAAATGCACTTGAGCAATTTGATTGAGAAAGTTGTTACTCTACCTAGTCTCCTTGATACTTCTTTAAGTGAAGTGATAGGGGATGTTAAAAGAGGATTAAGTAAATTGATGGATGAAGTTGTCCTTTTGAGGAACCTTATTATGTCTCCTCAAATGAGTCAAATAGTTAAGAGTGTTGATTTCTCACTTCATAAATTTATTCATCATGGATTTGGGTCCAAAAATGTTGTTCGGGATCTCATAATGCAAGCATTACTGCCAAATCTTACTATTAAATTTGTCTCCAAAAAGCCATTTGAGTTTCTTAAGTATGCATCACTTCAAATCTTTGCATAATTGACTAAAAATCTTTGACAACATTCAGATTTGACACCTTGATTAATCAAGATAATGACTTCAGATTTGATCTCATGACGTTCTGACATTCACAAATTCTCTATAAATCACCATTGCTCTTCAACGAGTTCTTTTAGCTCTTGACCATTGTTTAAAATTGCGCAATATGAGACCTGCCTCAACGCAATTCCGGTGAAAAACACTTCAAACTTTTTTTATGAGATGTGCGCCTCAATTTGGTTGAGATGCATTGCCTCGCTAGAGTGAGGGGTACGCCTCATCCTATTTATATGTTTTTTTATTAAAACTTACCCAAATTCTAAACTAAAGCCCTGAACAAATCACGTCTTCATGCACCCTCGAGCCACAACAACTTCCTCTCTACTACCCCGACCTCCAGCCCACCGCCTCCACCGTAGCCACCACTGATGTAAACGCAGCCAAGGATCACTACAAAGTCGCACACCATCACCACCTCCTATAAAATTTTTGGTGTATTACTCTCATCTTTATGTTCATTATAAATATTTATAAAAGAGAAAGATGACAGAAATAAATGAAAAAAAAAAAATTTTGCGACATTGGACTCCACAGGATGAAGTAGGGGAGAGACCAATTTGTTATGACGATGACTCAAATAGAGACCCCCTTAGTGAATATGGGGCATATTATTTTTTATTTGTTGAGATCTATTTTAACTTTCTTTAGGAATTAAACGGGGATGAATGGAGAGCTTGAAAAGAAAGAATTTGGAGTTGAACTTGATATCATATGATATTTTTATGCAATTTCTATATTTTCTATTATTTTTCTCTTGTAAAATTTCAATTTCAACTCTATTTCATGCAATTTATCACTTGACATTTTATGTCTTATACATTTTTTTATTTCATATATATGTTAATTTGTTATTTCATAGTTAAATAGAAAGTTTATATATCATCCTTTAACATATTACTTAAATCTTATATTTAAATCACTTTTAACCTTTATTTTCACTTTACATAATTTTTAGATTTTCAGACTTATGCCTCAAAACGCTTACACCTAACCTCATGAATGAAAAGATGCTCAAAACTCAATTGCACGATTTTAAATCTTGCTCTTGACCAACTACTTCTCATAATGGCAAAGGCTTTACTTGCTTGGCCATTGCACTTCACAAAGGAGGATTGGTAGTTTGCATCACTAGTGATTGAATATAATTTCAAATCATTATGCAAAGAATTTAAGTCCAACAACAATTTCAAAGTCTGCATTCCTGAGATGGAGGATTTCCTACACGCTGAAGGAGGATGAGCTCTGCCTCTAACAAGATCAATTTTGACTTGTCCTGTGACTTCCTTTTTCCTGAAGTGGTCAAGATCTTGGATTATTTCTGCTGGTGCTAGCACAGGTAACGTTGAATTCCTTTTGCTTGATTTTTAGACTCGTTTAGGTTTATCCGTTTATGTTCAACATGACAGCCATCAAAAGAACACATTGTTCTTTTCGTCCAAGTACACACAGATGTAAGGCTTACAAAATAAAGTTAAGGACAGAAAGAAAATTTTCTTAGTAAATTTGACAAGAGGGTGGCCTATAAGAGATAGGTCAAATATAATTCAAAAGAGCAGGTTGAAGGTTTGACAAGTTTCAGAATAAGATGCTAAAATGCTTCCGAGCATGCAAAATCATCAATATGACAGTGAGCATACTTCAAAAGATTCTATTGATGTGGCTCATTCTCGGATGATCCCAAAAAAGTAAGTTGTCAAGCAAGTCATCGTTTGTAATTATTAGTGAATTTTCTTCATATTTTATTTTATTTTTTTTTTCATTTATGTTGTTATATGCAAATTTTCTAAAATTAAGATAGAAACTAAGAATATAGGTACCCTTACAGGCAAATTAATAGAATTAATGATATAATGATTCATATGAAAATAAAGATTCTATGCATTCAGGAAACTAAATGAGTTAGAAAGAAGGCTAGGGAGATTGATAGTTTAGGATTTAAACTATGCTATTCTTGTAAGAGTAGTATTAGAAATGGTGTACGTGTGATTATATATAAGATTTTAAAGGATAATGTTATAAAAATTAATAGAAATAGAGATAGAATTACAGCTTTAAAGATTATTGTTGATGCTAAGATTATTAATATTATAAGTTTTCATGCTCCTCAAATAGGTCGAGATATTTTAATAAACTCTTCAATGGACGATATATTTTTATAAATTCTTCAATGAAGATTAAGAGAATGCGATTGACTTTTAGTGACATTAGCACCCTAATGAAAATAAAGATTTTTGTTTTTATCGACGTATTAGTAAAATCGAAGTCAGAGAGGCTTAAAAAAAATGAAGCTGTTGGACCAAATGATATTCTAATAGAAGTGTGAAAATGTCAGGAGATGAAGGAATTTCTTGGCTTACTAAACTTTTTAATATCATTTTGAAGACTAAAAATATGTCAGATTAGTGCAGAATGAGTGTGTTGATTCCTATTTTTAAGAATAAAGGTGATGCACAAGATTGTGTGAATTATGGAGGAATTAAGTTAATGTGTCATGCTTTAAAACTATGGGAGAGAGTAATGGAGCATAGGTTGCGACGTGATACTAATGTTTCTCAAAATCAATTTGGATTCATGCTAGGTAGGTTTACTATGGAAGCTATAATTTATTGAGAGGTTTAATGGAGAAGTATAGAGAGAATAAGGAGGATCTACATATGATATTTACTAATTTAGAAAAAGCAGAAGATAAAGTTTCAAGAGAAGTGCTATGGAGAGTTCAAGAAAAGAAAGGGGTTAATAATGCTTATATTCAAGTCATTAAGGATATGTATGCATGAACTATTACTTGTGTTAAGATACAATATGGTTTGACCAAGTATTTTCCTATTTCAGTTAAATTACATAAAGGATCAGTCTTAAGCCCATATCTTTTTGTTTTTTAGTCATGGATGTTCTCACTAGACATTTGCAAGAGATTATACCCTGGTGTATGCTTTTTGCTGATGATATTCTTCTTGTTGATAAAACTAGAGAGGGAGTTGAAGGTAAACTTGAATTATGGAGGTCAACCTTAGAGTCTAAAGGCTTTTGTTTGAGTAGACCTAAAATTGAATATATGGAGTGTAATTTTAGTAATAATAGTTCTAGTAGGGGGATTGTGACTTTAGGTGATCAAGTCATTAATAAGAATATACGTTTTATATATCTTGGGTCTATTGTTCAAAGTGATGGAGAAATAGATGAGGATATTATTAGTAGAATTCAAGTTTGATGGTTGAAGTGGAGGAATGCATCAGGCTTGCTGTGTGATAGAAAAGTTCTCCTCAAACTTAAGGGAAATTTCTATAAAATGGTGGCTAGACCTGCAATGCTCTATGGTGCATAATGTTGGCCATTAAAAGAGAAGCATAACAATAAGTTAAGTGTTGTCGAGATGAGGATGCTCAGGTGGATGAGTGACTTTACTCTTAGAGACAGGATACAAAATAAGCATATACGTGAAAAGCTTGTAGTAGCTCTAGTTGAAGATAAAGATTAGAGAGAGTCGCCTTAGATGATTTGGTCACATAAAGCGGTTGCCTTCCGATGACCCGGCTATGAAGGTAAATGTATTGGATTTGACTTATATTAAGGAAGTTAGAGGTAGACCTAAACAAACTTGGTTAGAAAATATTAGAAATGACATTTCTTTATTATATTTAAATGAGAATTTAACTTTTAACAAGGCACAATGGAGAAAAAGGATTCATGTAGCCGACCCCATATAGTGTGATAAAGGCTTGTTGTTGTATGTTTTATATGCAAATATCCACATTCTCAAATATATTCCAACAATTGCTAACTTCGATGAAGCAATGTAGGAAGATCTAAACGACATCCTCAATGTTATACTAGAGGAACTACTAATTCAACTCTTAAGAAGAAAGGGAAAATTGTTTCAAATGATGATGAAAAGGAAGTTGAGAAAGACAAGGTTGGGCCAAGTTCTCATCAAGAGGTTCAAGAAGTTCCCGTAAGTATTTTGATGAGAAGTCAACTCTTAAGCAGACTTAAAAAGTTAAGGAAAAAGAGAAAGCTTGTCATTCTCATCCTCTAAAGTAATTTCATCTGATTTGCAAAAATAGTAGGGGCATGTTGTCCACCTCTTGGGGGAGTAAAAACTAAACAATGGTTAATGCTTGTTGATGCTCTTCCATCAAAGATTAAGTTGAATTCAGCTGCCTTTGATCTTGACTTTGTTGTATTCTTCAAGTACTTGCATAAACATCTTGAAAAGCTATCATTGATCGACTTGCATATGTCACTAATGAGAAGGTCAGTTTCAACTTGGCATACTTTATTTTTATGAAGAATGACTATAAGAGTTAGTCAGCAAAAGCATTAACTTGAGAAAGTCAATGAAGAGTAGGAAAACATATAAGCCACTCTACTTTGCGCAAAGATATTTCTCTTAAGAATCCAAGCGCGAAGATATTTCTCTTAAGAAAGCCTTGGATGTCGAACATAATACAAAGAAATCTTGCAAAATTTTGTGAATAAGGTCAATGTCAACATAGGGAGTTTTAAAAAGAAATTCAAAGATAAAGTAGCAACTTCAAAGACTTCGGGTGATAAGAAGAATGACAAACTTCTAGTGAGATCAATAACCTCCCGCCTTCTTCGGCGGAGTCTGAAATCTCAAGAAAAGAACTAGCTCATTTAAGCCCAAAATAACAAGTTACAGGAGTCCTAGAAAAAATCATAGGAAGACAAGGCTAAGTTGACTTCACAAACTCCCATAATTACAATTATAAATAAGTTTGTTGAACTTGATGAGCGCAAGGACAAGATCAAGAACAAATATCAAGAAAGGATTGTCTTATTTTTGAACATATTGAAGAATCATGGTGTGATCAATTATGTAAGATGAGGTATTAACTTCTTTTATTTTAAAAAAGAAAGAACATGTTGAGTGGAGGAATCGAAGAAAGATAATTCTTAGAAAAGCAATCAAGATTCTTAAAACCTTTGTAATTTTGTGCTTTCATGTAAGTCAATTTGGGAATATTGTAATTTCTTCTTCATAAATGAAAATTACCATTTTTTATTCTTTGCTTGTTGATTTCTTGAATGAAACTAATGCTATAGTTAAATGTTAGGGCGACTTAGTTAAATGCAGATTATTCGTCTACTTAGAGACCTTAACTTGCCTACAGGGAGTAGCCTCACAACTTTTAAGCTTAACCCTAAATTCAGATCAATTTGATCACAAACTTACATCGAACTATTTAAAATCTAATTAAATTGAAAATTAAAAGAAAAAAAAAGCTTACACCAAACATAAAAAAAAAAAAACAATTCACATTAATCTATAACTTGCTTAACAAGCCGAGTTGCATTTGAAACTTTGATCACTTTATTTCAAGTTTCTCCTTGAAGCTTGGACAAATTCAAATTGAATAAGGGGATGTTTGTTTTGATTAAAAAAATGCAAAGTAAATAGAAATATAGTGTAAAAAAATCAACGTATTTGAAATATTTGGAGTTTTTGAATGAGTGTAAAATAAACAAATGTGATTACTTTTTATGTATAGTTTCAAATAAAATGAATGCAATATAAAACCAAATAATGATTGGTCGGTAGCCACAACAACTGTGACAGGCGATGATAGCAACTAGTTGTGGTGGCAAGTGGCAATGATGATAGTGGTAGCGACTAGCATCAACAACAGAGTCAACTTGCAGTGTATTCAAAATTCAGTCGAAATCAAATAAGTCTTTAATACATCAAAAATAAACTATGGAGTGAAGCTAAAATTCATCAAAAAAATTACTATGCATCCTTTTTCATCAAAATAAACACAAAAATTCTTAAAATCTTGCATTTGGAATACATTACACTCATTTTTCATCAAATCAAACAACACTTAAAAGGAATATTGACTTCAACATTTATACCCTTCAATAATTTCCAAGAAGTTGAGCCCCTCGAGTAAGTTCCCAAAGTATGATTAAGTACCAAATTCCCTGAGTTTGATTGAGTAACGATTTCCCAAGTTTGGTCGAGTATTATGTTCCTTGAGTTTAGTAGATTACCAAAATTCCCCTAGTTTGACCAACTATCAAGTTCCCTAAGGTTGGTCGAGTGCTAAGTACCCCAAGTGTGACTAACCATCGGCATGTTCATGGAGCATGATTATATTAAATACCAAAGATGACATTTTTGCCAAAAGATTAGCTTCTACCAAAAATAAAAAAAACAAATGTCATATAACTCATTTTTTAGTAAAAAAAGTGTAAATGAATTACAATGTTTCAAAAGCCATTGTCCTAAGAGAACTCAATTTCACTTCCCTTTCAAGCTAAGGATTTATTATAAATTTTTATCTCACGAAATACTTCGTTCCATCTAAATGACATATATTCGAATTAATTCATTTCTTCTTTCTTCATTTTTTCGTCATCGTCAAAGATGGGCAATTACAAATTCCTTACTTTCATACTTTGATGACTCCCTCACCTATTTTGTGAAGTTATTGCAATTGACTTTAGTGGCCTTAACACCCTAAATAAAAATAAAAATTTTTGTTTTTATCGACGTATTAGTAAAATCGAAGTTAAAGATGCTTTAAAGAAAATGAAGTGTGGAAAAGCTATTGGACCTGATGATATTTCAATAGAGGTGTGCAAATGCTTAGGAGATGAAGGAATTTCTTGGCTTACTAAACTTTTTAATATTATTTTGAAGACTAAAAAGATGTCAGATGAGTGGAAAATGAGTGTATTAATTCATATTTTTAAGAATAAAGGTGATGCACAAAATTGTATGAATTATAGAGGAATTAAGTTAATGTTTCATACTTTACAACTATGAGAGAGAGTTATGGAGCATCAGTTGCAGCCTGACACTAATGTTTCTCAAAATCAATTTGGATTCATGCCAGGTAGGTCTACTATAGAAGCTATGCATTTATTGAGAGGTTTGATGGAGAAGTATAGAGAGAATAAGGAGAATGTACATATGATTTTTATTGATTTGGAGAAAGCATATGATAAAGTTCCAAGAGAAATGCTATGAAGTGTTCTACATAAGAAATGAGTTAATAATGCTTATATCCAAGTCATTAAGGATATGTATACAAGAGTTGTTACTTGTGTTCAAACAAAAGGTGGTTTGACCAAGTATTTTTCATATTTCAGTTGGATTACATCAAGGATCAGCCTTAAGCCCATATCTTTTTGCTTTAATCATGGATGTTCTCACTAGACATTTGCAAGAGGTTGTACCCTAGCTTGTTATGTGATAGAAAAGTCCCTCTCAAACTTAAGGGAAAATTCTATAAGATGGTAGTGAGACCTGCAACGCTTTATGATGCAGAATGTTGGCCATTAAAAGAGAAGCTACATATTAAGTGTTGCAGAGATGAGGATGCTCAAGTGACTAAGTGGTTTTACTCTAGAAGACAGGATACAAAATGAGCATATATGTGAAAATGTTGGAGTAGCTCCAGTGAAAGATAAGATTAGAGAGAGTCGCTTTAGATGGTTTGGTCACATAAAATGGCGGCCTTCCGATGACCTGTTTAGGAAAGTAGATGTATTAGATTTGACTTATGTTAAGAAATGTATAGATAGACCTAAAAAAACTTGGTTAGAAAATATTAGAAATGAAATTTATTTATTATATTTAGATGAGAATTTGACACTTAACAAGACACAGTGGAGAAAAAGGATTCATGTAGTTGACCCCACATTGTGGGATAAAGGATTGTTGTTATTGTTGTTGTTGTTGTTGATCATCCATCCGATTTAATCGTTAGAAAGTGAAAAAATCTTGTTGGTCATTTTGTAGAGATATTTATCTTTCGTCAAGATGCTCCATAGCTTGGCGCCTTCTTCCAGACATCTTACATACTCACCACACCTAAAAAGATGTTGAATTAAAATATATATCCATAGGATATACAAAAAAATTACAAACAAGCTTAGAACAACCTTACAGAATGATCGAGAGAACTAAGTAAAGAACTCTAGAATTTTACTAGATCTCTACAAAAAGTGCGACCATATATAGCCTCATTCAATCGAAATGTGTCAAAATGACATTGAATATTATTGAAAGTGTTAAGAGTCACCTACTAAACCTCAACCTATATGTTCACGTCAAGATTTAGTGCAACAAAAAAGAGCTGCATTTGAGTAAAACAAGTAAATTTACATAGAAATTTTTAACAATGTTTGATACAAAAGAATCTAAGTATTTCTAGAATTTTTTTTCAAAATACATAAGCAACTTTTGATAAGTTCCATTGTTCAGGTCTAGATCATTTAAGTAGAGATTCATTTGGCCAATTCCATAGCAATATCACTTAACAATATAATGGCGAGTTCATTTTGTGTGGATGAGTAACTTAGACGATTTCAATTGTTGAGTTCAATGGATATATCCTCTCTTCTAGAAACTTCAGGTTTTTTACGAATTGATATAGACGAATTCAAATGAATGCTTCCTTTTAGTATAAGTACGAGTATAATTACTTGGAGATTTGCTAAATCTGATTCATAATTGTGCTGCGAATTGATCAACTCACCCAAGTGACATTGGATGACGCTAGGTTGTGAATATAGATTTGGTTCAATTTTGTTATCAAGTTTATGAACAATACAGGTGGAGCAACATTTTGTGGCATTTCTAAGGAGGAAATCAACTACAAAAGTAGGTTTTACTTAAACAGTTAGTTCACATTTATTCAAGAATGCAGGTTTTAAACAATAATCATGAATTCGGAAACAAAAAACTAGTAGCCCTAAAAAAATTGATTTCCGCGAAATAAAAGGAAAGTATATATAAATACATATCACAATAAACAGACCTTCACTCAAATTTAGCATGAAATACAACTACATCAAAAATAATCGTTGCCCATTGCTCTCTAACATCACAACAGCACGTTAATCCTCATTCTAGTCATCAGATGCGAGAAATCAAAACAGCAAAATCACGCAAAAGTTCAATAAATAATACTCATTCTGAATGCTTATCAGCCATAATTAAACAAAGAAGAAGAAGAAAATCAAAGATACAAGAGAATCAACGCATGCCAACTGATTTCATGATTTCAACTGCTTAAAAAAACTAGATAAAACATGTAATCATCATCATTGCTAAGTTCATCAAACAAAAACCAATCCCACGGGCTCTTCTAATCACAAAACCCCAATGCACTGATGCATAACATCTGATACAAAAAAACAAATCAAGGAGAAGAAAAACTCACTTGTTACAGAGACTTTTCTCATCGGAATCCATAAAATATGGAGCGAGGGAGAGATAGATAGAGAGAGACAGAGAGGAGCGAGAGGGCAGGCTGCACAACTTCTCTCGGCGATCGCCCTCGCTCGCTTTCTCTTATTTCTTTTAGGGGGTGTTTGGTATCGGATTTATTTCGAGTTTTTAGTAGGATTTACGGTAAATCCAGCCAAACGCAAAAAATGGCGCGGTAAATCCGTAAATCCCGGATTTGCGGATTTACGCCGTAAATCCGCTAAATCCCGGTAAATCCTAATCCCGCTAGAAGTCGGATTTACGGGATTTGGCCGAAGAAGCGCGCGAAAGGAAGAAAGTTGCCTTCACAGCGAGCGAGAGGGAGCTCCCGTCGTTGCTTCAGATCAAAATGTTGTAACGTCCGATCCGACAGGAAGCGAACGTCGTCGAAGAAGCGAAGTCGAACAGCAAGGAAGTAGCCGAAGAAGCGACTCGCGCAATCTCAACACCTCCTGCGAAGCAACGAAGGGTTTAGTAAATCATATACCAAACACCCCCTTAGACAGCGACCAGAGAGTCATGGAGAAATAATGGGAACAAATGTTTACTATTTAGCCAGACCTTTATCCTGCACACAAACTTAAATTTTGACCTCCAAACAATAAAGGAAAGCTTCCATTGGGCATGATTTTCCTCTTTAAATAAATTTTAAATTTTTATCTTTTTTTTTAACTATAATAGAATTTATTGATGTAATTTGCATCAACATGATTTAATAACACTTAAATTTATGCTTAGATTAGTGCACTTAAATTACTTCAAGATATTGTTATGTAATTTTTTTTCTTTTATTTTTAGACCTCAAATTTATAAAATTGCAAGATAAAAAAACTTAGGTGTAAAAGTTGTAAAAAAAAAAATTTTGAGATATTTACATGCATAACACATAGTTTTTATGTATTTACATATCTGAATTTTTATATTTATTTATATAATTATTTATTAT
>NW_021319518.1:9013423-9038964 GCF_001605985.2 Dendrobium catenatum | reverse complement strand
ATTCCATAGATAGGGATATGTATATTCAACTACATTCTAAATATGACCAACTTGTTAACGCTAAAATAAATCATATTTTGGCTTCCCTTGAGTCTAGTAGTTTAACATATTTGAGCTAAACTTTTAGTTCATTTATGAGCTGGACTTTAGTTCATTTATTGAACTAAGGGTTAGCTCATTATGAGCTAACATTTTAGTTCATTTATTATCTTTTAATTAATATCTTTTATGCGTTTTATGTTAGTATTTATGTTTGTCTCTTGGAATTCCAAACCGGCCTTTGGAATTCCAAGATTTTCTTTTCCCCATGAGGTGGCCATTTGGCTTCCTCCTTGGCTTTTCGTATTTTGCATTTTGCCCCATGGAATTCCGGCCGGCCGCTGGTTTTCCCGTGCCTGGGCTCTTTCCCGAGGCCATGGCGCTCCCGCGGCTGCTCTTCGGTTCCTGGTTTGGGGTTGATTTCCGTGAGCAGGGGGGGGGAGGATTTATATGTTTTAATGCTTAGATTAATGTGTTTGAATTAATGTTATGTGTCTTTTGGTCTTCCCCTTTCATACCTATATATATGGGGGTATTGTAATGTTTGAAATAGTTATGTGATATGTGATTTTTGAAAAAAATCTGTTAACCTGCGGGTTGCTTGGAATCCTGCGGGCTCTTTCCACCCTTCTTTCTCATCCCCTCCGAAAATCCTGCGGGCTCTTTCCACCATTCTTCTCGGGCTTCTAATCTCTTCGTCTCTCCGCAAGTGCCGCTCCATCTGTATCTTTCTTCTCCAAGTGCAACAACTTTAGGGTGTCGTCTTTTAATTTTAAGTTTGCAAGTCGTCGTCGTTGTAATTTTGTCTTTTTAGTTTTATTTGAATTGTAAGAGTTTGTTCTTTCCTCTTGTAGTCATTGCTTTGTCGGTGTCGTCCGAGCTTTATTTTTGTTAAGCAAAAAATATAGGGTCCCCTATATTTTTTGCTTGCATCAATTTTTATGATGACTCCTATAGTTATGGTTGGTGAGAGTTGTATATATTATATGGTGTTGATCATTTTTATGATGATGAACTCCTCTAGTTAGGATTGGGTCTTTAAAGCTATGGTATACTTTTTTTTTTAATGATGAAAGGGCATTTAGAGCATTTGAGATACATGTGGATATTGATTTCTCTTATTACGATCTTCTGATTACACGCCCGTCATTGAGTTCTTGGGAACTTTCAACTTTTTATTTCTTTTGTTGTGGAGGGCTTCATTATTTTAGTAACCGCTCTTGTTAGAATTGTAGTTACTGTAATCATTATAGAGGTTTAAACTTAGAGCGGTATGCTTGATTTATTATGCACAACATCGATGATAAACTTTATTGTGATTTCCTTTGCTTATGATATGTAATAGTCGTGCCCATCGTAGGGTAAGTAACTTATACAAAACTTTTCTTGGCTTACCGATGTTGGATCGATGACTGAATCAAACTTGATTTGTGCATGGTCAGTCCTATAAATATAGCTCAATGGGCCAGATTTAATTGCTTTTGTTTAATCTTGATGGTTAAATATGTATGTATGCAAACTGATGTATTAAATGTTGCATTGGTGGCATGAATCTTCTTTCTATTCTTGCATTTCATTTGTAAGTGTTACTCTTTCGCTGTCAATTTTCTTTGATACTTGGCTCTTCACTTGAAGTTCATGATAGGAAACACTTGTAGATCTTCTGAAAAATAGCGAAAACAGTGATTGGACTGCTGTCCGCAGCAGGAAAACACAGCAAATCTGCTGTTTACAGCAGTTTACAGCAGAATTTCAGAGGAAATTGGAAAGAAAACTCAAAGCAAGATTTGTATTCCACTAGTAGAAGAAGAAAACAGCAAAGATACAATTGATCCTCAATTCGAGAGGAGGATCAATCTCTCCCAAATCTCTAGACGCCGCTAGAGCCCAAAGAAAACCTAAATCTAAGAAATCTCAAAATTCAGCCAAATTCAAGATACTCAAACCCTAGCCAAATCAACTATTTAATGCATACAAATCAAAAGGAATTCCCTAAATAGTCCCTACGTTCAAATTTCCCTCTCAAAACGCTCAAAAAAACTTCTTAAACGGCTCTACGGGGGCGAACGGGCCGCCTGTTTGCGATTTCCGCCCCTGAACCGGTCCCGCCTGGACCGGCTGGACCGGTCTAACAGTTCACTTAGGAACCTTGCTTGTTTTTGAAAAATGCTAATTTCTTACTTTAGTTATGTTAAATTTTCATCACTTTTGCAATGAAGTTTGGGCCTCGAAAATAGTCATGCTATATGTCACACCCCAAGATCTAATTGAAAGAATTATTCTTATTTTTATATAACTTATTCTTATTTCAACCTTAAGCGCATATCTTTTTTTCTTTATTCATGGATGTTCTCACTAGACATTTGCAAGAGGTTGTACCCGGGTGTAACTTTTTGCTGATGATTTTCTTCTTGTTTTCAAGGTAAACTTGAATTATGGAGGTCAATCTTAGAGTCTAAAGGTTTTTGTTTGAGTAGATCTAAAATCAATATATCAAGTGTAATTTTAGTATTAATAGATCTAGTGGGGGAATTGTGACTTTGGGCGATCAAGTTATTAATAAGAGTACATGTTTTAGATATCTTGGGTCTATAGTTCACAGTGATGGTGAAATAGATGGGAAAATTCTATAAGATGGTGGTAGACCTACAATGTTTTATTGCGAAGAACATTGTCCATTAAAAGAGAAGCATAATATTTAGTTAAGTGTTGCAGAGATGAGGATGCTTAGGTGGATGAGTGGCTTTACTCTTAGAAATAGAATATGAAACGAGCATATTTGTGAAAAGGTTGAAGTAGCTCCAGTGGAAGATAAGATTAGAGAGACTCGCCTTAGATGGTTTGGTCACATAAAACGGTGGCCTTCTGATGACCCAGTTTGGAGAGTAGATGTATTTGATTTGACTTATGTTAAGAAAGGTAGAGGCATACTTAAAAAGACTTGATTAAGAAAAAAAAATGATTTTTCTTTATTAGATTTAAAAGAGAATTTGACTCTTAACATAACATAATGAAGAAAAAGGATTCATGTAGCCGACCCCACGTAGTGGGATAAAGGCTTGATATTGTTGTTGTTGTTGCTATATAACTTATCATCTATAAATAGATACAGAGTAAATCAAAATATCAAATTACAGTAAATATGAATATTTATAACAGCGCTATTCATCAAAAGAATCATATATAATAATCCAGTACAAAATTTTCCTTTCACTTCAATTCTCAACTATAAATAATTGGATTGAAAAAATAAAACATTTATAAATATAAACATATAATATGGTGTGAGAATCAGACCTAACCGGTTCAACTAAATCGATTTATTCATTTAGCGGGTGAGCAGTTATGTGAACTGCAGATCCAGGTATATGAACCGCGACCGTCCGCGTGCATAACCCTCCCAGACGGAGTCGAATCGAGCCGTTGAGCGAAGGATCACGTACGAGGGAAAAAATTAACAACTCGTGAGATATATGCTCGTTTCACTTGGTCTTTTGGAATCAAATGAACGAAAAGTTAACAGAGGCCAAACAAGCAAGAGAAGATGGAGAAGAAGGTAGATTTTCATATTTTATTCATTTTTTTGCATTTTTTCTGTGATTTAATCTTATGAAAAGATTAATTATCTTAAAAGAAGGCAGAATAAGGAATTGAGAAAGAAAAAAAATGGGAGAGAAAGCGGAAGATATTGTATTGGAAATTTTTTTTTGTAAGTGATTTCATTCATAATTATTTATGTTCAAATTTTGAAGAATATAATTTATAAAATTTATTTTAATGACTTTTAGTGAATGATTTTAGAAAGGAAGAGTTGACGGAGAAAGAGGAAGTATTTGGATTTTGGAAAATCCCTTCATAAGAAAGTTTAAGTAAATTCCCTTTCTTATTCTTTTATTTTCTGTTCAAACTGTGAGAAAGAAAATTTTAAATTTCTCTTAATTGAAGAGACGTTATTGTTGTAGAAAGAGTTGAATTACAACAAGCTTAAATCCGATAGTGGAAGAAGGAGATTTGTAAAGAAGGAAGGGAAATCTTGATGAGGTAATTATTTCAATATAATAGAAATTTTGGGATGAATTAGAGCCATTTAATGCTATGATTAATGATGTTCAATTTTGTAAAAATTTTCCTTAGAAATGTTTGAAATAATATATGTTATTGTATGGAGAGTAGGAATACTTGCTATTACTTTGAAGATATAACTGAGTACTCAAAGTTGAATATATATATTCATTATTGTGTTGAAACGAGTGTTGAAAAATCCATAACAAAGCTTGAGGTTTGGAAGGAATCTGATCATTCAAAATGTTCAAAGTGGATAATTTCATGTTCATTTTAATTCTAAAAGAAATGTCTTATGTAATTGTTTTATATTAAATGCCATTAAATGAAAAATGATGTTCATTTAAAAGTACATGTGAATGATGATTATTTGACTACAAGTTATTATGACAGTAAGGATGTTTATCAATTATCCTGTTAATATGAATGTATATGAAAATGTAAAATATATATTGATATAAAATACAAGTAATGGAAAGAGAAAGTGGATTTGGATGTGTACATGTTTGAAGACAAGATAAAATAATTATAAATAGCCCGACTTTCTTTATAACTCCACTTTCACTATAACTCAACTTGTTCATCTCACATATCTGTATAAACCCTTATAACTCTACTTATATTGCATATAACATGAAATAGTCACCACTTTTATCATCTCTGTAACCGTTGAAAATTTTACCAGTATTGATGATTTTCCTGTAGTGAGATGAGGAAGTCGAAGGAGGCAAGGTAGACGAAGAAGACGCTCGGTGTCGTTTTAGTGACCTGGAATCGCAGAAGCCCGAATGATTCGGATCACATGAAGCATAAGAAAATGAAGAACTCGCTCCCATCTTTTGGTGTTGTTGAAGCTGAAGGGTGAGGATCGATTCGGTCGTTGGCTTTATCTCTATAAAGTAGAGAAGAGAGGGAGCAGTGAGACCGAGGGAGCTTGAGCAAGTGCAGTCAAAGAGTCAAGTGAGAACACTAGCACAAGGGCAAATTGAAGACGAAGGGGAATGTTAGTTTTTAAGAATTTATTTTTTTATTTAATTTAAGTTACTATTAATTGATATTAATTTCATAAATAGGTAAGAAAAGGATATGATATAAATTGATTCATGAAATGTTGAGTCATAACTATATACTAAAATAAGAAATATATCTATATTTTTAATGGAAAATCTAAAATATCAAATAGAATAATAATTAGATTTATTTTTCATCAAAATCAGTAATGATAAAATTAGGGAGAGAGAGAGAGAGTAAATATCATAAATATTCTTACAAGATTTTAGAAATAACTTAAAATAGAAAAAAATGAATGAATTAAAAAAAACCCACCAATCTACAAGAAAATGAGAGTATATTTAATTAGTTAATTAAAGAGAGAAGTTATTAAATATAGAAACTTTATTAATAACAATTAAATTAGGTAAATGAAAAAATAAGGAGAAAAAATTTTTATCATTAAAAATAAGAATTATTAAGTATATTTAATAATTAATTAGAGAGATATAGGATTAAATATATAAGTTAAAATAACCATATGAAATTATGTATTATTATGTGTCATTTTATTAAAGTCAAGAAAAATGACAAAAAAGACAAAAGCTATTTAAATCAATGTGAGTTTTCATGTTTCTTTTATTATAATAATGACTCTATTTTCTCTTTAATTAAATGCTTTGAAAGATAGTACCTGCTTATTAAGTCTTTATTGTTAGCTAGACTATGTTTTGTCTTTCTCATACCTAATGATTGATCACTTTGAATCTGATGAAATTAACTTGTTGTGTTTCACATTATTATACAAAGGAAATGAATGTTATATGAATGAAATGGCTAGATATATATGCTTACATGTGCATGTTGAATGATGAAGCACACCCCCTTATGATACTAGAGGTGGACGCAATGCACCCGTGCACATAAATGAACAAGATTACGGAAAAGGAAATGAAAAAGTGGTACATTCATTGGTACTATGTTTAGATGACGTCTCTTATGATGATTGTATTATTTACAGAAAATATAAAGATATGTTATATGCATAATATTGATGATTATGTTAAAATGAAATTAAAATAAAATTATTTTATGTTTGAAAATGAGCATGCTTATTATTTCTAATGCCTTGTGTTACTATAGTTTAGAACATGGTTTGCTCACTAAGTTCTTTTATGATTCACCCCTATATTTTTAAATGAACACAAGTATTATTCAAAAACTTAAAATTAGTAGAAGATAAGAGAATGTGTATCGTAGTTGACACGCTCCGAGAGAAAGGTATTTATAACATTAAATTTTGAGATTTTAGTGGGGTTTTTTTTTTGTATTGGAAATAGTTAGTTAGTAATTTAAAAACCTCCGACTGTCTGTTCCCACCTCGTTAATTCAAGCGTCCGTATGGGCTGTGACAGTCGCAGCCTCCCCCCTCCCTTAAAGGAGGGAATTATTTTAACCACCAAACAGATAGCTTGACATTGCAACGAAGAAGTGCTCCCAGAGAGGATTTGACACTTATTATTACTTTTAAATTTCAGCTTGGAACCTATTTTAGCTATAAACATAAGAACATATTCAAACTTACAAAAATAATCAGATATTTAACGAGCTTAAAGTTCTTACCAGATATGATTTGGTTCAACACAAGTAAAGTCGTTTCTTTTGCAGCGATCATTACACTATGGTGCTTGTAAACTTTATCTTTTATATGTAGAGGATCAAGCCTTGGATAATTATTAGGTTTTGGATTTGGTTGATTCCACTCTTTATATGTGGAGTGGCCCTTGGAAAATTATTAAGTCTATACCCTGCGAAATCTTACCAGTCCATGAAGAGTTGATTTTGAGCAACTTTCTTCTTATGCTGATTTCAAGAAAAGTTAATTTTGTTTGTGAACCAGTTCCATGAAGAGTTGATTTTGAACAACTTTCTTTTTTATTTTTGTGTGTGTATATAATTCATGCAATTTGTTGTATGATTTCCTTCTTCTGACCCCACATATTGGGATAAAGGTTTGTTGTTGTTGTTGTACTATGTTTTTGGGGTTTGAACATACCAGAAATTCAATTCATTTTGGATGGCTGAGATTGAATCCATCCAAATCTGAACGTATTGCTTGTATTGGATTCATTATATCATGCCGTTAGAATGACAATTTGGAGGTACCGAATCCATGCATCTTATTAATATTGCATTGATGTCCTAATGACAATGTTGTACAGGAGTTGGATGAATTCGATAACTTCTACAAAGGAAACATGGAGAAACATGGATATTCCAGCATTTACGTTCAGAGAACTGGACAGAAACGTGATGGTTGTGGAATATTTTTCAAGCATAAAAGGTATATGTACTCTTATTCTGTACCATATAATACTCTTACTGGTATGTGCAATGCTGTAAACGAGAAATCCAAATAAGCGAGCTGTCTCTTTCATGGCTTTTATCTGATTGTTAAAACCATAATTAAATTACTTTTGTATTTGGGAGTTGTTCCTGAACTTCCAATGCTCTCAATTAAGTTCCTTTTTTTCTACTTTTATGGTTCACTTTTCTAGGTATGGCCAAGTTGTTTGGGTGCATTGTTAAATTCGAACCATGAAGAATTTTAAAAAGTTCATATTTCAAGCTGCTTTTCAAGACATACAACTAATGGTCTTAACCATTGGAATCAGGAAGTTCCACAACGAACTGCTAGATGACTATGGCTGATTTGGCAAATCTTCATTTTTTACCCCATTTATTCCTATAAGATGTAAGGAGACAGTTCACCAGTCGAGGAGATGTTCTACATCCTCAATGACGAGAGATTGTTTGAGAGTGAACTAATGATGCCCTTGCAAGATATTGATTTTTTGTGAGCTGTGATTATTATTAAAATTATCATCCTCGACAAAAAATTGTAGAGGGTAGATTGTTGTGGCTTTAAAGTTTTTGTTGATAGATTTTATTTGAAATAACTTCAATTTTATAGGTTTTTTGATATTTTTATATTTTTCTTGATATTTGAGCTCGAAATGATTTGTTTGGCATTTGGGGGACTTTCTTAATATTGTATTCTTCTCCGATTGAGATTTTCTCTTAATGTGGCCTTCATCGGGATTCTGAAAACTTTCATTTTTTTTGCTTTTGATCTTGTCAACTCTTCTAGCTTTTTTGCATATGATCATAATTCTGTTTCAATGAATGTTGCGGTAAATTACTGACAAGTGGAAGTCTTGTCAACTCCGGTCTTGGGATGTGGAGGATTGAGCTTGAAGAGTGGGACTTTTGACCCTATCTTATACGTAGGGTGGCCCATGTGTGCATGTTAATGAACTTAATTTTGAAAGATTAGGTTTAAATTTTTTTTGAAGTGATTGCATGTTTTCTCAAAAAATAGTTGCATGTTTCTTGGATTTCAAATTATTTTGTTCCGCACAGTACTCTCAAATGTATACTTTGAGTGATCAACAAGTTTATCAAAGTACATGCAGATTGATTTGATTTTGAATAACGGTTTGTGAGTTTTCAAATGATTACATGCTTTACAAAGCAATTATATGCTTTTCAAAATGAGATAATTTTTAGTTAAAATTGTTCTCTATCCATACAACATTCTTAGTTAAGTTAGAGCATTTAGCATATTTGTTGGAGCACATGCAGAGAAGATTATTTTCATTGATTTGATATATTGTGCATGCTTTTCAATATATTTACAAAGTACATTTACATGTTTCATGATGTTATTGTGCATATGCAATGCTCTTGCATGTCTTTCAATGCATTTTTATAGTCTACTTGCATGCCTTTTAATTTTTTTAATTATTTTGGTATATTCGAACATGCTCTTTTTTTGGTGCATTTGCATTGAGTTCTTGCATATTTTTCAGTGTTTCAACATGAGGTAGTTTCTTGCTTTTCAAGGCATATACGGGGTATTCAACATGCTTGCATGGTATATTTGCATGGTGTCGCTTGGTGCACTGAACCTCTGCGTGCTTTTCAGTGCATTTACATATTACACTCAAGTTTTTTTTTATGCATTTGCATAGTGTACTTGTATTATCTTTTGTATTCATGCACCTAATCTTTTGTATGCATTTCTGAGTACTCGTGCACCTAATCCAAGAAAATAGTGTACTTAGGTGCACGAGTACCTAAACTTGCAACTATTTTTTTATGCATATGCACAGTGTACTTGTATAGTATCTTTTGTATTCGTGCACCATGAAATTTCTGAGTATGCTTTACAAATGCAAATGCATTTCCCCATTGCATTGAATAAGGTACACGAGTACTTAATTTTGAGGTTTTGCATTATACCTTATATGTGAGGTGGTAGACGACGAAGAATTAGTGAAAACACTTTTATGGTGAGATCAACATCACACACTTTCTCTCTCCTATTTTTGTAATTTTTTGTTGGATTTTCCTCTTTTTTTTTTCTTTTTTCTTTTGAAAGAAATAGATAGAAAAAGGGGAGAGTGTGTGGGTGTGGATAGAGAGAGAAAATGAGAAAGTAAGAGGAGAGAGTGGTAGGTTTCTTTGGCAATAGGATATTTGCAGGATTTAACTTAAATCATTTGAAATAGAAAAAATGGGAACCTTGAACCCTACATAACCTTATATCCCATTTCTTTCTTTAGTTTTACCTAAAACCCTAGTTTAAGTAAGTTCAGCTGGGTTTGAAAAGAAAGGAGTTAATAACGCTTATATTCAAATCATTAAAGATATGTATGCACGAGCTATTACTTGTGTTCAAACACAAGGTGATTTTATCAAGTATTTTCTTATTTCGGTTGGATTACATCAAGGATCAGCCTTAAGCCCATATCTTTTTTCTTTAGTCAGGGATGTTCTCACTAGACATTTGCAAGAGGATGTACCTTGGTGTATACTTTTTGCTGATGATATTTTTCTTGTGGATAAGACTAGAGAAGGAGTTGAAGGTAAACTTGAATTATAGAGGTCAACCTTATAGTCTGAAGGTTTTCGCTTAAGTAGATCTAAAATTGAATATATAGAATGTAATTTTAGTAGTAATAGACCTCGTGAGGGGATTGTGACTTTGGGCGATCAAGTCATTAATAAGAGTACACGTTTTAGATATATTGGATATGTTGTTCAGAGTGATGGTGAAATAGATGAGGATATTATCAGTAGAATTCAAGTTGGATGGTTGAAGTGGAGGAATGCAGCGGGCTTATTGTGTGATGGAAAAGTCCCCCTCAAACTTAAGGGAAAATTCTATAAGATGATGGTGAGACCTGTAATGCTTTATGGTACTGAATGTTTTCCATTAAAAGAGAAGCATAATACTAAGTTAAGGGTTGCAGAGATAAGGATGCTCAGGTGGATGAGTGGCTTCACCCTTAAAGATAGGGATATGAAATGAGCATATACATGAAAAGGTTGGTGTAGCTCCTGTGGAAGATAAGATTAGAGAGAGTCGCCTTAGATGATTTGGTCGCATAAAACGGCGACTTTTCGATAACCTGTTTAGGAAAGTAAAGGTATTAGATTTGACTTATGTTAAGAAAGGTAGTGATAGACCTAAAAAAACTTGGTTGAAAATATTAGAAATGATCTTTCTTTATTAGATTTAAATGAGAATTAGACTTTTAATATGACACAATGGAGAAAAAGGATTCATGTAGCCGACCCCATGTAGAGGGACAAAGGCTTAATGTTGTTGTTGTTATTTCTATTTTATTTATTTATTTTATTTTTTTAATTAAATTCAATTGGGTGGATTAAAACAACAAATCACCCAAACTACTTTTCTCCTTTAGGCTTCTCTATCGTCGAGATTTTGATAATTTAGGTTGGAATTAAAGGGGAGTTGCAGCTTGTGAGATGTTGGAGTATAGAATAGAGAGGTGGATAGGATGCCAATAGTTGGGGTCCAGTTGATGTTGAAGGTCATAGAAGTGCTCCTCAACATTGATAGCCAGATAGGGTAGCAATGAGAGGGTACGTTGATCGATGTAGGAGGTAGGAGCTATAGAGGTTTGGAAATCAGATTCGAGAAGGGCTTAGCTTAAGTTTTTCACAAACTCGTATCCTTCACAGATTGCTGGTCTCGTCAATACCTTCTCCCGTTGTGATTTCTTTGCTACTTTGTCAACAGGTTTTAGGACTTTGGGTAGGCATGGAAAAGGAATAGAGTTAGTGATATCAAGACAAATGAGAGGTGGTGGGTGTATATGAGTATGAAGTAAAGACGAGGATGGGACAAATCAATCAACATGAAATGACACAAGGATTCAATCAGCGTGATTCTGAGATTGCAGAGATTTGTTTTTTTATTTTTTCATCTTAATTTGTTTTAGTTGTTAAATCCCGGCCGTCCCTTACCATTTTGATCCCACGGCTCGGATGGAATCCATGGGAAGCTCACCTATCAAATCATAGCTGTCCTTGGCATTTTGATTGCACGGTTAAGATGAGAATCCATGGGAGGCTCACCTGGATCATGTTGATCTCCTTCCTTATTTAGATGGCTGAGTTAGGAAGGATTATATTTTAGCAATTATGCATTATTCTATAATTATTGGTTTCTTTATTAAGATATCTTGTATAGATCTATAAATATGGACAAGTTTGTGCAATAAAATTAAGCCTTTTCCCTCTCCAATTCTTTGAATTTAACATGGTATCAGAAACGTCATTGTTGTTGCTGGAATTCTAATTTTTTTTTTACTACCGTTCCTTCATTGCCGGCCTTCCCTTGTTAGAAGTTACATGGAAAGCCCCCAAATAATGAGTGAAATTAAAGAATTAGATAAAAGGGAACTTCACAAATTAACACTACAACAAGTCGGCCCAACTCAAAAATATAGTCCAATTTCAGAGAGCTCAACAAATAAGATATTGATAAGCTAAAGCAACTCTTGATGCACTTGAAAAGCCTCTGCATTTTCTTCTCTTGCACTTTGAGGTAAATTTTCTATATCCATTGTATTAAGTGCCTCTAGAAATCATTTGAAAGGAGTATGGATCATTGACTCAGGAGCCACATATCACATGACATACTCCACTACTCACTTCATCAATTACACTCCTTGCCCGAGTGATAAGAAAATCATCACTTCTGTTGGTTCTCTTACCACGGTAGCAGGCCAAGGAGACATACTCAAATCTTCCTCTCTCACTCTAAAAAATATGCTACATAAACCTAATCTCTATACAAAAACTTACCAGTGCTCATAATGGTTAAGTCTTATTTAACCCTACTTGTTGCTTATTTCAGGACCAGGGATTAGGGAAGAAGATTGGACTCGCTAAGGAGAGAGATGGACTGTACTGCCTGGAAGAACAAATCCACTATTATCAATAATGGCTATTATATGTTATTTAATAAAAAAATGACTATTTGGCTTCATCATTTTAGATTAGGGTAACCATCTTTTCAAAAAAAATTTACAAGTTAGAAAATAAATATTTTCATTGTGAAATTTGTGACATAGCCATGCTTAAATGAGTTTCTTTTCCAAACAAAATTGAGAGATGTCATACTCCTTTCTATCTTATTCATAGTGATATTTGGGGAACCTAAAAAATTCCTAACATCTCAGGGGCCTGATGGTTTGTATCCTTCATTGATGACTGCACTCGAGTCTCTTGGATATTTCTCTTCAAAAATAAATACGATGTGAGCCCTATCCTTCTCATCTTTCACACCATGATCCAGAATTAATTCGAGATTAAAAAAAAATTGTTCCGACGATGTCAAAAATTATTTTAATTAAACTCTATCCTCCTACTTTCAAAAGGAAGGTATCATTCATGAGTTTTACCGCATTCATACCCCATAACAAAACGGGGTTGAAGAAAGAAAAAATGGCCATCTTCTGGCCTCCACGTGCACTTCTATTCCACCACAATGTACCCACATCCTACTGGAGGGAAGCCCTTATAACCGCCACTTATCTCATAAATCGACTACCTTCAACAATCTTGGGACTAAAAACACCAATGGATATTCTATCATTTTTTTACCCTGAATTATTTACCCATAACAACCTCACCCATAATCTTTGGGTGGACTGCCTATATTCACATTCACAGTCAAAATAGAGAAAAATTAGATTTAAGAGCCTCAAATGTATCTTTGTTCGATATTCATCCACCAAGAGATGTTATAAATGTTATCATCTGTCTACCAAGACTACCAAATACCAATATATCTATTGATGAACAAAAATCTTATTTAGCCAAACCTCATGTTTAGAGGGAGATTGAAACTGAAGAAGACGAGGAAAGTAAGCTTGCCCCTCTTGATCTTTGCGCTCCACCTCAAACCAATCCACCTAAACCTGAAATCAAAGCCAGAGAAACTGAGGACAAAGCTATTATGAATAATACGAGGTTTGGAAAAGTATATTCAAGGCGTACAAATCCAAATTATTCTCCAAAGCAGATCCAAAATTCTGAACTGTCTCCTGAAATTGAGGTAAATACAAGCTATCCAAAAAAATCTCCCTTGTACCCCATAACCAACATTGTATCCTTCCATAAATTCTCACATTCACACAAAAATTTCTTGGTTACATTAGATGATATTTATTTTGTTAATGATATTTTTGAGCCTTATCTGATGAAAATTTAAAAAAATGCCATGATAGAAATATAAATTCTTATTAATACTAAATAATGGTCTTGGCTCCTTGCTTTAAGTAGACAAAACTCTCATGCATTGCATGCCTTGCTGAAGGAGGAACATACCATTCCCTGAATACTTGTTCAAATTCCTCCCAAGTAATTAGATCCTCTGCTCTACCATTGAATTTTTTCAGATATTCTCCCCTCTACCATTGATCTACCTCACCTTCTAACATAAAAAATATAAGGGATACTCGTTTGTTCTTAGGACATCTCATTCCTTTCAAAATTTTCTCAGTTCTTACAATCCAATCTTTAACAATTCTGATATTTACTCCTTTAAATAAATGTGGTTTTAAACTCTGGAAGAGTTTTAAATGTTTATCCATTTCCGCACTAACAGGAGCAAATGCCTTTATATTTTCACTGCTTTTAGGAGTTGTAGGAGTGATTGGGAAGCTGCAGGTGGAACCCTAGGTGTTGTAGATCCTACCAGAGACTGCATCTTTTATATCATCTGCATCATCATATTCATCATCTGCAATTGCATCATATTCCCTGATATTACACTGGAAGGGTCAGGCACTACTGGTACATTGCCCACTCTGGGTGAACTGCCGTCTACTGGTGCAACTTTTTCAGAATATTCAGTTATCCTGTCATGCTGAGATGACTAACCATTAGTCCCTTTAGATACTCTTTCGGCCATTATATTTACAATGCATTACATCATGAATTATATATTTATATAACCATGTACACCTATTAATGTGTTACTTTTATATGCTACTTGCAAGCATGATCGAAAGTTAGACTTATTACTAACTTAAAACACAACTCTCTCCTAGTCTCTGTAACAATTTTAATGATATTCATTTTCTCAATGATATTTATTTTCTTAATGATATTTTTGAGCCTTATCTGATGAAAATTTTAAAAATGCCATAATAGAAATATAAATTCTTATTAATACTAAATAATGGTCTTGGTTCCTTGCTTTAAGTAGACAAAACTCTCATGCATTGCATGCCTTGCTGAAGAAGGAACATACCATTCCCTGAATACTTGTTCAAATTCCTCCCAAGTAATTAGATCCTCTGCTCTACCATTGAATTTTTCCAGATATTGTCCCCTCTATCATTGATCTGCTCACCTTCTAACATAAAAATTATAAGGGATACTCGTTTGTTCTTAGGACATCTCATTCCATTCAAAATTTTCTCAATTCTTACAATCCAATCTTTAACAATTTTGACATTTACTCCTTTAAATAAATGTGGTTTTAAACTCTGGAAGAGTTTTAAATGTTTATCCATTTCCGCACTAACAGGAGCACATGCCTTTATATTTGCACTGCTACTAGGAGTTGTAGGAGTGATTGGGCAGCTGCAGGTGGAACCTTAGGTGTTGTAGATCCTACCAGAGACTGCATCTTTTATATCATCTACATCATCATATTCATCATCTGCAATTGCATCATATTCCCTGATATTACACTGGCAGGGTTAGGCATTACTGGTACATTGCCCACTCTGGGTGAGCTGCCGTCTACTGGCGCAACTTTTTTCAGAATCTTCAGTTATCCTGTCATGCTGAGATTAACCATTAGTCCCTTTAGATACTCTTCCAGCCATTATATGTACAATGCATTACATCATGAATTATACATTTATATAATCATGTACATCTATTAATGTGTTACTTTTATATGCTACTTGCAAGCATGATCGAAAGTTAGACTTATTACTAACTTTGAACACAACTCTCTCCTAGGCTCTGTAACAATTTCATAAAATTCAATCTTCTCTCTTAGACAACTGAATTTGCTTAAGCTTCTATAATTTAATTCTCACAATCTTAATTCTTTACTTTGATACCACTTTTATAACATCTTGCGATACTCTTCAAAACAAAACATATTGAATTTGTGGAATGTAAAACCTATGGGTTTTCTCTAGCTGAATCTGATGTAGGCAAAGGGGAGGCAAATCATGAGCCTATTTTTTGGATTGTAATTTTAGTGAGCTTCTATGTCATCTACTAAAATCCAGTTAATTAATATTAAGCTACTACTTATTCAACTCATAATTTGAAATTAATTGGGTTCATTTCCGCTCTCTCTATTGGCCCTTTGGTTTCCCCTCTG
Source organism: Dendrobium catenatum (assembly GCF_001605985.2). Taxonomy (NCBI): domain Eukaryota; kingdom Viridiplantae; phylum Streptophyta; class Magnoliopsida; order Asparagales; family Orchidaceae; genus Dendrobium; species Dendrobium catenatum. Next base: position 9,023,141 of record NW_021319518.1, on the reverse strand, counting down.
TGGCCCTTCGGTTTTCCCCTTGGCTCCTTCCAGTGACTGGTTTTTTCCCTGCCTGGCTGCCTGTTTCGATTCCCCTTGCGGCTGGCTGTTCCAGTCCCCCTTGGCTGCCTATTCCAGTTCCCTTGGCTTCCTTTTTCAGTTCTCCTGGCCGTCCATTCATGTCTCCCCTTGGCTGCCTTTTCTGGTTTTCTGTGTGGCTTTTCGGGTGTTGTTTCTGAACTGATTGTTGGCCTTCCATATTCTCATGTTTTTATGGTTTATTTGGAGGTGGCTTTGGGCTATTTAGCTACCTCTTATCTCCTATATATATGTGATGTTTTGTAATAGAAAAGGGTGTGTTATAATGTGATTTTTGGAAGCTAAAAACCTGCAGGTTTTCTTGGAAAAGCTTGCGAGCTTGTTCAATTTCTCTCTTCTCTCCTTGGGAAAGCTTGCGAGCTCTTCCTCTCCTTCGTCTCGGACTTTTACCTCTTTCTTCTCTCCGCAAACGCCACTTGTATCTTTCTTCTCAAGTTATCAAAGTGTTTTTGTTTTATAAAAGTTATGTTGTCTTTTTATTTAAAGTTGTACGTTATGTTTTTATGAGATAAAAGAAGTATTTAGTATATGTTGTGGTCTCTAATTTGTTGTGGAGACTTAGTTTAGTATTTATTTTGTTTCTTTTTTGTAACCAATGGTCTTCTACTTGTTTTGGGAACTTTTGGTTGCATCAATTTTTTTGGGTTGTAATTTTAGTGAGCTTCTATGTCCTCTACTAAAATTCAGCTCATTAATACTAAACTACTACTTATTCAGCTCATAATTTGAAATTAATTGGGTTCATTCCCTCTCTCTCTATTGGCCCTTTGGTTTCCCCACTTTGCTCCCCTTCCAGTGGCTAGTACCTTACTCCTTTGTGGCTGCCTGTTCCGGTCCCCTTGTGGTTGCCTGTTCCGGTTTCCCTTGTGGCCGCCCGTTCCTTCCCTGGCTGCCTGTTCTGGTTCCCCTGGCCATCTGTTCCTTCCCCCCTTGGCTGCCTTTTCCGGTTTCCTGTGTGGCACTTCGGGTGTTGTTTCTGGACTGATTGCTGGCCTTCAATTTCCCCTATTTTAATTGGCTAGATTGAGGGTATTTTGGATTGTTTGGCTGCCCCATTTCCCCTATAAATATTAAGTGATTTGTATGCATAAGGAGGGTATGTGAGTGATTTTTAGAGCCCAAAACCTGCGGGTTTTCTTGGAAAAGCTTGCGAGCTTGTAAACTCTCTTCTTCTTAGGAAAGCTTGCGAGCTTGTCCTCTCTTTCGTCTCGGCTTCTTATCTCTTTCTTCTCTCCGCAAGTGTCCACCCCATATGTATCTTTTTTCTCGACGAATGCAAGCTCCTTTGGGTGTTTTTATTTTATAAGTTTGTAAGAGTCGTTTTATAATATGAAAGTTGAATTTTTGCCTGTATTTTGTTATTTTTTTTAAGTCTTTAGTATGCTTGCAAAATTAGGGTCTTCTTAATTTTTGCTTGCATCAATTTGGTATCAGAGACTAGGTTAGAATTTTCCTAAGTTATTTGTCTTTTTTTGTAGTGTTTAGAAAAAAATGAAAAAAGGCAAAAATATTGAGTCAGTTGTGGAAGAAAATTAGCCAGAAGATCTTGAAGTCTCAATTCCCATGGACAGATGGATTCCGTCAGAAGGAAGTTCAACCGACCCGATTCAAAATGAGTTATACAAACTTCAAATGAAAATGCATGTGTACGGAGCAACATATGAAGAAAAAGAAATTTCTGCAAGAACAATTCAAGCGAGAACGAGAGATGATTCTGAAGAAATATGAGGACAAGATTCAAGAATTAGATGCGCCTCCTTCATCTTGTCGACATAAATCTAAAGCAACCTCATCGGTAGATGAGCTCTTTCAACCGGGGAAGAATTTGATGTAGGCAAAGGGGAGGCAAATCATGAGCCTATTTTTTGGGTTGTAATTTTAGTGAGTTTTTATGTCCTCTACTAAAATCCAGCTCATTAATACTAAGCTACTACTTATTCAGCTCATAATTTGAAATTAATTGGGTTCATTCCCCCTCTCTCTATTGTCCCTTTGGTTTCCCCACTTGGCTCCCCTTCTCGTGGCTGGTTCTTTCCCCCATTGTGGCTGCTTGTTTCGGTCCCCTTGTGGCTGCCTGTTCCGGTTCCCCTTTTGGCCGCCCGTTCCTTCCCCTTGGCTGCCTATTCCGGTTCCCCTGGCCGTCCATTCCTTCCCCCTTGGCTGCCTTTTCTGGTTTCTTGTGTGGCTCTTCTGGTGCTGTTTCTGGACTGATTGCTGACCTTTCATTTCCCCTATTTTAATTGGCTTGGTTGGGGGTATTTTGGGCTATTTGGCTGCCCCATTTCCCCTATAAATATTAAGTGATTTGTATGCATAAGGAGGTTATGTGAATGATTTTTGGAGCCCAATTCCTGTGGGTTTTCTTGGAAAAGCTTGTGAGCTTGTTCCATTCCTGTCTTCTTCTTTGGAAAGCTTGCTAGCTTTTCCTCTCTTTTGTTTTGCTTCTTGCCTATTTCTTCTCTCCGCAAGTGTCCACCCCATATTTATCTTTCTTCTCGACTTCTTGACCAATGCAAGCTTCTATAGGTGTTTTTTTTTATAAGTTTGTAAGAGTCGCTTTTTAATATGAAAGTTGAATTTTAGCCTGTATTTTGTTATTTTTCTATGTCTTTAGTATGCTTGCAAAATTAGGGTCTTCCTAATTTTTGCTTGCATCAGCTTTGCAAGGCTTTAGGGGAGGATGCAACACGTGACACGTATGGTCTTTGGTATTGATTTTGGCAGCTTCACGAGGCTTCATTCTAGTTTGGCTAGAATTCACTTAGGGCATGTTGAAATGATGCTTCGTTCGAGCTCGTTGTATTATGAATTCAGTTGATTTGAGTAAATTCAGAATACATTGAATATGCACTATTCCTATTAATTTGCATTTGTTTAACTTGCAACCAAATATTTGAAATCCTAAAACCCATTTGTACTACACCCCTAATACTTGTAATCAAACAACACCTTAGGCTTAATTGGTGGGATTTTCTACTATGATGTTTTTAGGCTTCTAGGTCTGCTGCAGTTTGTGTCGATTTTATCTTGAGTAAAAATTTCTTCAACTTTTGTTCACAAAGGCAAGAGGAGGATGTTTAGTGAAATCATGAGTGGATGGAATAGATAATGAGTGTGACAGACATGTGACAGTGATGAAACATTCTTAAGATATTTCTGTTGCCAACAATGAAGTTGTTTGAGTCAGAGAATGATGCCACATGAAGTGGCTATTGCTCCAAAATAGTTTTCTACTTGATTTCCAACCAGATTGCTGTTGATTCATGTTTGTTCGCACTTGTCTGCAGTTGCAGTATCTTGATAAATGTCTCTTTATGAGCATATAAGTGCTTGGACCTGGCTAAGGGAATAGTAGAGGCGTCTGACTGTGCGTGTTTCGAAGAGAAAATGGAATGGTTTTGATAGTCATGCATTCTCTTTTTATGTTGTTATGACCACTTACATGCAAACTTTGAGGTATGGTGAACCAATTTATTTATGGAGATTCTGGATTTACGGCTTGATTGGGATTCATTTGTAGGATGGATGCAGGTTCTTAATTCGAGGTGTCATCATTTATCCTTTTATTTTGTCATCTTCTTTCTTATGTTCTATGTACGCAGCTTTTGAATTGATGACTTTTCTCTTGCTAGTATTGTTTCCTCATTTGGCATTTTGTATTTGTATGCTTAGGGTAGCTGCTTTGACTTTTTTGCATTATCTGCTGGTAGTATTTCAGTTCATTTGTTTAGCCAATATTGATCAGGTTTTGTTTGACATAAATAATTATTTTTTTTCTTGAACTATTTGAAAAGATACGATTGATAGCGTTGAACATTTTGTGCGCCCATGGTTGCACATGCCAATTCAGTTTAAAAGACTTGATTGGATATTTTTATTGTTTGATGCAGGTTTAATTACACTCATGTGCTGTACTTATTTTTTGTTTTTTGCTTCGTTGAGGACGTCATAAGCTTCAAATTAAAAGTTTTTTCAAGTGAATCTTTGCAAGGTGCTTTTGTGTGAATTGTTTGCTTCAGTGCGGGGCCATATGCATCAGATTACAAGTTTTATCGAGCGAATCTCTGTAATTTGCTTTTGTTTTCATTGTTTACGTCCATAACTTTAACTTGAAAAGGTTTTGCAGTGCTGAACTGATCTTAGGTGAGGAAATACATTACAATGATCTTATAGATACCATTGATTGCAAGAATGGCTCAACTGATATTGGGATTGAGAGAACATTGAATGAGGTGGTAAAAGAAGGCATGGTTGCTGAAGGTATTGTTTCTATCATACAGGCTTTGGCTGTCAATAATGTTAAGTAGAAATGGAAACATTTTTCATTTCTTTTGTTTGAGTTTTCTAATATGGGATGTAAATTTGACTTTAAGATCTAAGCTTCCTTGAAAAAAAATGGATTGGCTTTTTGATTTATGAGTATCCCAAGATTCTTTTAGATGGTTCCCATGTCATCCGTAAGTGTCCTAGGAACTCTGGAGTAACCCGAAAAAGCTCAATTTAGGGGGTGGGATCAAAATGTTGTTACAAAAATGGCTTTTGGAGAAGAATCAAGTATAAAAAATTCAATCAAAATGATCCCCAAGCTTTAGCTGGCCAAGCATAGGAGTATTGCAATGGATTTATTTGATCCCTTGCATATAGCCATGCTTTTAATTCATTTCCTGAAATTTGGTGGAGTATTTTTAAGGAGGTTTTGGCTACTTTTGTAGAAGTGATTGCTAGATTCCAAAGGTTGTCGTATTTTTCAGTATTCTTTTCCTATTTTTATTGTTTTACTCAAAGTTTGAATGTTCTTAAGAAATTTCCGTGTTTATTTGTTGACATTTAAAGCCACAGCCAAATCGAAATGGGTAAGAGAATTAAAAAAATATACCTCACCTGCTCTCTGCACCGGACCATACCGCAAATCTCTGCCCAAAATCGTGCCCCACGCCACTGCAAACGGCGCCTAGTCCAACCGCCCATCTCTCGCATGTGTAAGTCGCATCGATCGCCGCTAGTTCGCGTCCATAAAAGGAGAAGGATCGCTGTTTCTTTGGCTCTCTCGCGCAAAGCCTCTGCCTCCCGCTTCCCTTGTTCTGTTCGGTCCAACCCACAAAGAGAGAGAGAGAGAGAGAGGCTTCTTCCCTTACCTGAGCCGGCCTCCTCTCCAAACCCGACGCCAAAGCCGCTGAAGCCCCGACCTCCAGCCATCCCGTCAACCTCCTTCCGTCCATACAGAGAGAGAAATCTTTACCTCAACCAATCTCCTCTTGCCACTGCTCCATCCGATCCCGTCTAGAGATTCGACCGAACTCCTCCATACCTAGCCATATTATCAAATATAATTAAATATGATTAATTAATATAATTATGATTAATTATTTTTAAATTATAATTAATTATCATTTATTATAATAATAAAAAAATAAAACAAATGCCCTCTTACCACGACATTTGTGTTGGGCCGGCAAACCGCCCATACACGCTTTTCTCTAGCGTGGTGGAAAGGGAACCCGGCGCGACACCTACGACGAGGTAGGCGAACGACTCCTCAGCTCCAAAATCTTGTTCTTGGCGTTCGTGGCGCACCGGAAAACCGCCTATACATGCTTTTCTCTAGCGTCGTGGGATGGGAACCCAGTGCGGCGCCTACAACGAGACCGGGATATTCATAAGTACCCGCTCGCGGGGAAACAACTACTTTTCTTACAACAGGTACTGAAGACCCATACACGCCTTTCTCTGGCGTGGTGGGGACAAAAAAGTTTCATGGCCCCGGTGTCCTCATACGAGGGCACCTACCATACACGCTTTTCTATAGCGTGGCGGGAGGCCTAATTTTCCGTAGTTTTTTCCCTAAACGGGGAAGACGTTGGGAGGTTGCTGAAATTTCTGGTGAATATACAACCGAATTCGGACCTGTTTGAACTCAAAAAAGAACAAGCATTCAGACTCAAATGAACAAGAACAGTGGACTTGTAGACTTGAACCTGGACTATTGAACAAAACTCAAATGATTTTAAAGGGCCAAACTCAAATAAAATAAAATCAAATTGGAATCAAATTCAAATGAAAATGAACATGCAATTGAACTTGCAAGGACTTCAGAAGATCCTGAACCAAAGTCACTTAAACTTATACTCTGAACTCAAACTGGATCCAAGCTCAACATGAACAATGAGGAACCCAAACTTTTAAGAATAATAAGGGACTCGGTCTTGCATTTGATTTGGATATCAAATGAGATGAACAAGACTTTGAACAAAGTTTTGAACTTGTACATTGGAGCTCAGACTTAGACTCAAGCTAAAACAAATATGCAAGGACCTGTACCAAAACTTGTAAACCCTAACTCTACTTGAACACTCGGGGCTCAAAATAAACTCGAGCAATAAAGGACTGGTCGTACTCAATGCGGCTCATCTACGAGCGACAAAAGAATCCAACATGTTACGGGTTGGCAATAAAGGCGTATTCGAAGAATCCAAAGCAAATACAGCCTTTGCACAATCAATGTCATTTGATTGTAAATAAGTGCCCCGCTCTCCTACAATACATACGACAAATCAAGGTACAAGTAGGCACGCTACGACCTCAAGGTGTATAAACAAAGAATGTAGTGGACTTTTACAACAGTCCCTACGAGATCGGGAGCATCGTACCTGCGGGAATAATGAATGGCTACAGAATGCACGGGTGTCCCTCCTACATGTACTGTTGGAATCTCCTACGACAATCCCTGCAATGCCTGTTGATTGAGAAGGCAATACTGGAGACCAGCAATCAAAGATCTGTCCCTACAAGCAAGTGCAATCGTCTACCCACCTTAGATTGGTGATAGTTGGGCATGGTGTTGGCAACAATGGGTCTCCTACGAACGATTCCAGGAGCTTGTAGTGGCTGCAGCGGGTCCCTACAAATGAGCATGATTACTTGTGGATAACAACAATGTGTATCGTAAGTGCAACGAACCATTGTGGACACAAGTATAAATATCACCTACGACAACGGTGATTAAGGCCTATTGGTATATATATTTCGGCTACAAGAGTGACTCAATGTACAAAATGTACACCCTCCTGACAGAATGGAAGAAATGTTTGAACAAATTAGAACCAAACTTTCTGGTGTTCCAAAGTCTCTTCTTAGTTTTATACTTGAGAAGAAAATAATCCTGGTGCCCACAAACACCGGAAATAGCAAGTCCACTACACCGAAGAACCTAAAAGGAGTTCTTTCCAAATCAGCAGTCATTGACTCCAAAGTTCAGAAAGTCCCAGTGAATGAAAAAAGGGGAAGTCAATATCAAGATGAGAAGACGCCTCGTAACATCAAGATCAGCACGCCACCGGATCTGCAACACTTATGCAAGCAGACAAAAGGCATCTACAACCTACAAGACACTGCCACCGGATCCGCAACACCCGTACTAGCGGACAGAAGGCGTGTATAAGCTCTTAAATGAAATATTGTGTACTCAAATGACAATTATCTGCACAACCAAAATATTTCAAAATACCCCTACATGTGCACCATAATTTGTATACACATAGGTACACTAAAGGGTAAATACAATCTAGACCCGCATGGGCCCCGACGAGCGTGTTATTGGTACACACGTGATGCCTAGGGATGCTGCGCAGGTCAATAAGTGAATTCAAGTTCGAATCCAATCCTTCTATACGGATTAATAGGAGTTGACAGGGTTCGAACTATCAAGCAAATACACGGTTGTGGTGACCGGTGTATTTGTTTAAATACATTCATATTAGGCCTTCAAGACCTATAATCAAGAGAATTCACTAACTAAGGCACGAAGCCTACGAAACCCGAACCTCATAATCAAATAAATAGGAGTGGACAGGGTTCGAACCATCAGATAAATATACGGTCACAAAGTCGACCGGAATATTTATTTTATACATTCATATTAGGCCTTCAAGGCCTATAATCAAGGGAAATTCATAAGCAAAGGCAGGAAGCCTACGAAACCTGATCCCTTATCGGCAAGTTGATAGGGTCGACAAGGTTCAAGTTATAAATGGAAAAGACCCAAAACACCCCGATGATGGCCGTGTTGAACGAAGATCTCAATCGGAGGGGTCAATTTCAGACATTTTCAAATGCTTCCCACATGTCCATTCAAAATCTTCAAATCCCAAAAAATCCAAAAAAATATTTAAAATTGAAATAAATCCATCAAACTACTTAAAGCAAAATCCATCCACCTTCCACAACAGTTTGTCAGGGTGGACAAATTAAAAATTACTTTAGCTCACAAAGAGCCAAATGCCTAGTCGAAAATATCACTAGGATCCATTCTCAAAAAATCTCCTACCAGTAGGGACGTGGTACGTGTCCTCTAACCGGCAGTTTTGCCGCCAAATGGCACTGTAGGTAAACGGTTATGACCCGGGGCCCTCTGAACCGAGTGGTTTTGCCGCCAAATGGCACCACAGATAGCGGTTATGGCCAGAGCCAATACGCTCCTTAGTGACATTAAATCATTGAGATATGAATTAATAGGATATGATCGATAGGGCACAAAACCCTCTGTTAGCTAAGGTGGATTTAAATTTGTCCCCTTAGACAAACACTCCCCCCAGATCTACAAGGTACCCTTGGACGAAGCAACCCATGGCTGCCGACAAGGATCCTTCTGTCAGGTTGGGTCGACTACCTCCTCTGACTAAGTAGACCAGGGACCACGATGGCCCGGGACGACGGAACCATGGGATCTTGATCGGGTCTATCATCCATTCCCCCACCATCAGCTTTAAGTGCAAGATGGTGAAATTTCTACTTTAAATATAAAATCTTCAAATTCCCAACTACTTTCCAAAATTCCCAAATTCTTAATCATTTTCAAATTTCCAAATCCAAACCCATTGCTGCTACTATATGCCAGATAACACGTATCTCTACGTATCTGATTGACGACTAGCCTTAATCGAAAGTTCTCTCTCATGATTGAGAGGGGTAATTAACTATAGGGGCTTGCGCCTATAGGAAACCAGAACTCAGATCATAAAGTCCTCACAAAATGAGGGCGAAATCTCTGGGTAGTGTCTTATCTACAAACCCATCTGCCTTCCAAAATTTACCCCGGAACTTAGTTCGTTAAAACTCCCTCGCCGAATAAAGAAAAGATAGCGGAGGCCGGGGCCGAATTTTCGGAGCCCACAGATTTCTGGCGACTAGTCATCTCAGTGCTATAGTAGTAGCTAATCTATACTGAATTCTGTACGGTGAACATCAGGATGTGACATTTGGTCCTTATGTCCAAAGATCCATCACTGAAAGGTCCCGATAGAGCTAAAAACTACTATCTGTTATGATGGTAGAGCAAAGAATGAAGAAAGCTCTGTACGGTGAATATCAGAATGTGACATTTGGTTCTTATGTCCAAAAATCCATACTGAAAAGTATTGATAGAGCTAAAAACTACTATCTATTATGATGGTAGAGCAAAGAAAAAAGAAAGCTCTATACGGTGAATATCAGGATGTGATATTTGGTTCTTATGTCAAAAAATCCATCACTGAAAGGTCCCGATAGAGCTAAAAACTACTATCTGTTATGATGGTAGAGCAAAGAATGAAGAAAGCTCTGTACGGTGAATATCAGAATGTGACATTTGGTTCTTATGTCCAAA
>NW_021319518.1:8968323-9002744 GCF_001605985.2 Dendrobium catenatum | reverse complement strand
ATCGGGAGGGGTAATTAACTATAGGGGTTTGTGCCTATAGGAAACCAGAACTCAGATCATAAAGTCCTCGCAAAATGAGGGCGAAATCTCTGGGTAGTGTCTTATCTACAAACCTATCTGCCTTCCAAAATTTACCCCGGAACTTAGTTCGTTAAAACTCCCCCTCGCTCAAAAAAAAAAGAAATCGTGCGGCGGGGAGGCTGGGGCCGAATTTTTGGAGCCCACAGGAGGCGACAATGCTGTCGAGAGTTGGGAATCAATGTTATGCAGTAAGTATTGAACATATGTCGTTGATGTTGAGAGGGCGTTGATCGTCGATGTTGAGAAGGCGTTGATCGTCGATGTTATTAAGATATCGGACAACGATGAGTTATTAAGTTGTGGTGTAAAAATTACTAGCATCGAGCATCAATGCCAAGACAGTGTCAAACTTTGATATTGAGATGGTTTTGAAACGTCGATGTTATAATGACGTCAGACGTTGATGTTAAGATGAAATTGGACATTGTTGTGAAGCCAAAATCACGACCCGCCAAAGAGAAATGAAAATGAGAACATTCGATGAATGGGTTATTAAGTGCGGGCAATTGATTTTATGCATGTATTCATTAAAGACAAAAGAAAAAAAAGAAAAAAAAAAGTGCGGGCAATTGATTTGTTGTTGTGGATAGGAAATAAACAAATTTATTTTTTATATTTTAAATAAATAAAAATTTAAATAAAATAAATTATATTTAAAAAAATTCATAAAATATTTAAGACACACCTTCCGGACACACGTGTCCAATTTGTATTTAATCGTTTTTTAATAAGACACATTTCTGCGTGTTCGACATGTGTCATAGCTTAGAACTTAGTTGCAGCCTAAAATAAAGCACTCACTTAGTTGTTGCTTAATTGGATTGTCTTAAGGAGGTTTTGTCGACATCTCTATTGGAACCATTAGCCTAGGGAGATCACATCGACCTGTATATTGGATTGATTTGTCGTTGAAATAGTTCCAAGGGAAAGGGCCTTTGGGATATGTCAACCTTTTTTCTTTATCATCTCTGTAGCAAAAGTAAAGCTCATCATTTTTTATTGTTGATTTTCATGATGATCTCATTGGAAAATTGAAAAAAAAAAATTGGTTCATATTATTAAAGATGCTAGTTTAAAGTCAACCATAAAAGAGAACATAAATAACGAGAGAAGTTGGAGGTCCTTTTGATAAAGACAACTTAGCAAAGGGAAAAGATTAAGAGGGATGTAAGAGTCTGGCTTAACTAGTTCAGTTGAACTAGCCCTAGCTAAAACCGGGCACAGCAGCAGGACGAGCAGGCGAAGTCCAGCGAACGAAGCGAGCAGGCCGAGCATGGGCGCGAGAGCTACTGACGGGATCAAATCGTGTAGATATGTGAGGAAATGCGTGCGGGAGCGAAAAGTACCGACTCCTCACATGAGATAACTTCGTTTCGTTTCATCCAGTTCGACAAATGAGCGAAAGAAACTAAGAATGCATCAACTAAGAGGAAGAAGAAGGAGAAGGAAGGAAATAGAGAGAAAGAGGGAGGAAGGGAGACCGAGAGAGTGATAGCGGAAGCAAGGGAAAAGGTTTGTGCGAACGGTGCGCAAGGGATCAAGCGGCAAGCAGGCACGGTCTGGAAAAGTGAATTATTATTATTATTTTTATAAATTAGTAAATGATGTTTCGGGAAATTTAATCTAAAATTATATAGTTTGAAAATGATTATATTAAACATTTTAATAATAAATGGAAGATATACAAAGGGATGGAGAGCATATATTCAAATGAAATTTTATCCATAGATTAAGTTATGTTAATTTAATTATTTATAGAAAAAATGAGTATTAAATTTATGCTATATAAAGAAATACTAGTAAGTTATTTAAAGACATGATCTTCATGATTCATGTAAGGGAACATTCGGAGCTTGGGAAGACTCTAAAGTGTCACACATGGAAGTAATGTTTGTTGGTTAGATGCTCTAACAAACAAAGTAGGAGGGCTTGAGAGTTTGGTTTCAAGCTCAAGAATGTTGAAAAGACAAAATCAACAAATTTATGCACCTACAAACTCGCTGTTTGGAAGGTTTTGGAGGCTTCCAACTCGCTACAAACTCGCTGGAGTTGAAGGAGAAAGGGGGAGAAGCCACTGACTTTACTGATTTTTTAGAAAGGAGGCAAATGGAGGGCTTAACTTTTGATTTTCTTCTTTGGAATGAGGAAAAGATCTCAAACCCTTAAACCCCCTTTCTCCCTTTGCCGCCTGGAGGAGTCGCACGAAGGGGGCATTCGTTGGACACGGTAGAGCCGCACGCAAACGCCTAGGTTCTGCCTGGTGGAGTCGCGCGGAGGGGGAGATTCGAATGGTGGAGTCGCACGAAGGGGAAAAATCGCCTCTCCTCACTCTCTCCCACTCTCTCTGGCTCTATGGATCGGGGCGGACCGAACGTAAACAACAATGGAGCTGAATGGCTCCCCCCCCACTCCCTCTCACTCTCTTAGAGGCGCACGCAAAGGGGCTGACTTGCCGCCCAAGTGTATCCAATCCGGCTCCCTCATTTCGCAAAACAAAGGATATACCACTTGAGTAGATTTCCTTATGGATTTGACACAAAGTTGGGCAGGATTTGAGATAAAATCTCAGCCATATATCGGAATTTTGATTTTGAGACTCAATCTAGCCCAAATTGATTGATTTGGGCTGAAATTGAGTTCAAATCGAACTTGACTTGGATCGATTTGAGTCGATTTGGGTCCGATAGAGTTAATTTCATGAAATTAAACTCAAATCGGCGTCGAATTGGGCTCGGCGGCGCTCGACGTGGTTTGATTGGTTTTGATTTGATTCTAATTAAATTAAATCAAATTTAATTCGATAAAAACACATTTAATTTAATCAAATCGGGGTCTAATTTGAGTCAATTTTGCCTCGACTACAATCAATTGAGTTGATCGAGCGCGATTGAGCTTAGTTGGGCTCGATCGGGGTCGGGTCGATATGAAAATATGCGTCAACACTCACTCACTGAATTTAAAGATCAGTTTACCCTCTATTCTATCTTACTGAATTTTTGCCGAAGTGACTTTTAAATTTACAAAATTTATTGTATCAACTTTTCTACTTTATTTTCTTAAATTCAATTATCACTTCATCAATCAATCACTGTACTTTCTCTATGGGCTTTCTAACCATTTACTTGAATCACTAACTATCGTAACTGTAGGTTGGACTAAGGAATGATGAGAGAATTTTTTTATAGATTTGGAAATCTCATGCCACTTTATATGCTTGGTTGTAAATTTATACAATCACCGCAATTATGATACAAGAAAGATTTGAAATTGTATCTCTTTGGATATATACTTTTTAAGAAGTTTGATGTAGAAAATCTAATTTCATTTTGAAAATATTTTCTTTTAGAAAATTCAGTTTAAAGACATTTTTTTCCTTGTATTGTCATCACTCAACCCAAAGAAAGTTGAAATGGGTGAGGTATCCAATGCAGAGAATTATTTTTGTAAATGTGTTGGCCAATATTTGAGATGAATTATGAAACCACTATTTAGATGAAAAGAGAAAATTTCACCAAAGTTGCTGGAAATCCGATGGTAGAATTTTGTTATCTTCATCGGATTGAAACATTTTATGATCAAGTTTAACATAAAGAAAATGTTATCCCGGGGATAAAAATAATAAAATAATATTTTTCTATGGACTTAATAATTAAATTTATTTTTTAATATTTTACTAGAGATTTTCTCCTATCCAATATATTTGATTGGGTAGGTTTTATTTTCTTGGGTGATTGGGTAGGTTTTATTTTCTGGGGTACAAGTATTCTAGAGGGGCAAACCCCTATAATTAATTATATCCCAAGGATTTATTCTTTAGAAATTTTTTTGATCAAAATAGTGGCTTATATTATTTCATCAAAATATTGGCTAATATTTTATATGATTTTTCTCTTAGAAATTCTTATCAAGGATTTGATTTTGAGAATTTAAATGGAGATTGGATCAAATTAAAATTAATTTTTTGAAATGGAAGTCAAAAGAGGTAGAAGTATTTGATTATGAGAAATTCTGAGATACTCAAACTGTCTTATATTGATCTTTACATTTTAAAATTAAATTTAGGTTGAAGTTGATCAATTTAATTTAGACAGTTGAGGCTTAAATTCCAACAACATGAGTGGAGGGAAATGCTCAAAAAGTTGAGGACTTATGATGTAACTGAAAAAAAAATATAGGCCTCGAACCATAATCTAAGGTGAGAATTAACAAGAGATAGTAACTATGACCTAAATTTAGTGGAATGCAAGGGATTTATGAACTTGAAACCCCACCTATAGTTAAGTCAGAGTGGCTATGGACTTACAATCCTGCCTGAAAAATACTATCAGTTAAGACAGCAAAGCATTTTTAAAATCATCCATGTCTGGTCTCAATACATGCGCAAGATAGGTAAGGCTATTTTTTACTTAAGAGGATATGATTCACAGTTTGACCATTTAAGCTAAGACGCCTGGCCATGTAGGCATGTAAATGCTAACTCACAATGCAATTTTTTTATCAAGTATTTAATGTGATGGTTTTTACATGCGACTCACTAGGTCATAACATGATCTTTTTTTATAAATTATCTTATTTTGTTTAAATCATGTAATTTTGTTAAAAAAAAAGTGTTATTCTATGATTGATTTTCTTAGATTGTGATGCATCTGGGATTTCATAGGGCAAACCGTAAACCCTAAATTTTTAATTGCTTAAAAACTAAGTTTAATCTTTAGAGCCTACCACATAAAATATGTCCAGGCCATCTCCCCAAGCAAAACAAGAGAAGAAAAAAAAAACATGTATTTTTAATAAACGCTCAATAAACAATCAATCAAATATATAAAAATTCAATCATAGAATAACATAAGAGTCCAATTATTACAACAAAAAAATGTAGTAAAATGGTAGTTGAGTTATCTATCTTATACAACCTAGTTATAATTTATAGATTCTATTAATTATATTTGAAAAGCCAAAAAGGCTCAAACCTGCAAATCAAACATTACAAAGCATATGTAATATAAAAAAAGCATCATAGATTTGCCTAGTACTTAAAGTGCCTAGTCAACTTCTACCATTTTGGCCATTGTCTCTTTGGGGCTTCTAAGTAGCATTTGCAAGCAAACAATATTATGTGATAATAATTTAGTACTTGCCCCCTTTTGGGCACAATAAATAACAAAGAACAACACAATATTTAATATTGTTTGAAAATCTATCATATTAAACAAGCTTTTCGTGTTGTGTGCAGAAAGATGTATGAATACTTAAATATTTTGATGAGTTATTTTTACATTTTCTACCTTACACACAACTTCAACAATGAAGTTGATGGTGAAGTGAAGAGTTTGTGGCAATGTGAGCAATCTCTTTCTTTTCCTTGCCTTTTTTGTGTGTGTTCACTTTCTATCCTTGTCTCCACTTATTTTTTAGATCCATCCCTCTTCTTTCACACTCGGTTTTTCTTACGAGTATTTGAAAATTTGGGTGAGCAATTACTTTTCTTGTATTTATCTCCTCAAGCAGTAAAGGGGAATTCTTTTCTTTCAAGAGAATAGTTCTTTTAAAGTTCTATATCCCACTTTATTTGGGTTCCTTTTACAGATCCATCAAACAAAAATGATGATGATGAATGTGGAAATCAAGATGATCCATGTGTGAGGCTGAAGCGTGATTGTGTTGCTTTGCTAGCAGCTTTCAAGTTGAAAGATCCTTCTAAACATGTGCTTGTTGTTGCAAATACGCACATCTACTGGTAACCGAATTAATTTTACTCTCAAATTGTCTAATATTCTTTCTTCGAGCATTCATGACAGTCGGAGGTTTGTGCTAAGTTGGATTGATAAGGTGCAAATATGTTTTATATTCTAAGTTGGAATTATAAGGTGCAAGTATGCTTTATGTTGTTTTAAGTGTGTGTAATAAATATATATTTTA
The DNA here is from genome assembly GCF_001605985.2 of Dendrobium catenatum. NCBI lineage: Eukaryota > Viridiplantae > Streptophyta > Magnoliopsida > Asparagales > Orchidaceae > Dendrobium > Dendrobium catenatum. Next base: position 8,996,744 of record NW_021319518.1, on the reverse strand, counting down.
ATCAAATTAAACAGAATAGATCCAAGATAAACAACATTTTTAAATTTTAAACTGAACTGCTAATAATAAGCACCTTTTATTTCTTCGAGTATTCATGCACCTATTGTTTTCTTCTTTCTCACTGATTTGGTTTCAATTTTGAAGGCCGGTTCAATTAGGTTTCATCCAAAATTTCAATCATTTTTTAACCATACAGAATTGTGCCCTCTCTGACCATGATGATTCAATTTCATAAAACAAACAAAGCTTATATTTCGTATTGATTCAAAAATAAAGGCAAAATTAGAAGACCATTCTTTTCTTTTTCAATATTTGTTATGAATGCTAAACAAAGGGAAAAAAGTGCAACCAACTATGTTGATGTTGTTCTACAACTAAAGAATAATTGGTGATTTAATTTAGTTAACTTTTTATGAGTGTTTGGCATTTAATGAAGCATTGATAAAAAGAATGGACTACTTATAATGCTTCTTTAAAAAATAGTAATTTAATATAGTGTTCTCTCTCTCTATATATATTATTCAATACATCTAAATAAAAACAGCACTTCCCAATACAATCTTTGTCACCCCGTCGTAGCAGCACCGGTCCCGTCTCCTTTATTACTGGTCCCATCGCCCTTCTCATGCCATCGGTTGCTCTCACGCTCCCTCCCTCTGCCTCGATTTCCCTCTGCCTCTCACTCCTATAGAAATTTTTGAAGCCATCAGCAACCAAGTTGCGAGAAATTCACAGAAGCTCATAGCTTTGGAAGTAATCCTCAAGCATGTGTAGCGTGCCAGTTCGGCGTGAGGAACAACCTGTGTGCTTATTAATTACTTGGTGTCAAAAGGCATATATTGTGATTTTTTTTCGAAAGCATTTGCGCAACATGCAGCTAGACAGACATATACCACATGTTTAGTTATTGTTTAGAAAGTTATTAGTCGTTATTTTTTTTTTATTTTGAATGATGCTACACTCTAAATAAACCTACATTCTCGATTTGTGTGGATAATATCAGCATGTGTGCTTACTTTTCCTTTTTGTATAGGCTATGTGGGTAGCCACATAAAAAAATGCATATGGGTTTATAAATTCCAAAATATTTTGATTCTATGGGGGGATGTTACATTACTCCTGAATTTTTATTTGTATTGTCCAATGGATGAACTTTGTGAAAGGCCAAGCATTTGTAGGCATAAAAGCCATGAAGACTTCAATAAAATTTTTTTCTATTCATTCCTAACTTTTATTCATTCTAGTGGTGTTTAACCTATATTACCCTTCCCTTTATTTTCACATCAATAATTTTATCATTTCAATCACATTTTTCTAGTTAACTCGAAATTGCAAAAAACATAAGTTTTAAGAGAAGGATTTAACCTTGGGCCTCTTACATGAGCCACAAAACACCAATCAAATGGAAAACAATTACTTTCTATTAGTGTTATGTCAAATGTATATAATATACATTAATTATTAGCTGAATCGAATAGAATCTCGAACAATCAACTATAGACTAGAAATAGTTTGCGAGTTCCTTGGCTTGAAATTCGAACCAAACCTGTTAAACTCAATTTGAACTTGACCTGCAAGTCGAGCAATTTTTAAGAATGTTGCAAAGTATGTGTTTGGAGTATCAAAAGAAAAATTTCCTAATGCTAAAAATAGTTGGGATGGAATCAAAATATATAAGAAAGTATCAAAATAAGATGCTTTGTTATAAAAACTAGTTTAGATGTAAAAGTTCAGAAAATTGTGAAATATATAAAGGGGCCCGTAAGGAGTCTAAAAAAGTAATATGCGATACAAAAAATTTATATAATAATTTATATATTAATGAGGGAGAAAGATATATGTATAAGTTAGCCAAATAATAGGAGAAGTAAAAATCTAATTCAAGTGAACTGCATTAAGGATGAAAATAAAAAAAAAATTATGCTTTTATTTGAAAAGGATATTCAACATCAGTCGATGGGATATTTCTATAAGATTTTAAATGAAAACTGTGAGAATATAATTGACTTTAGTGATCTTAGCATCCTAAATAAAAATAGAAATTTTAGTTTTTATCGTCGTATTAAAAAAAATCAATGTTAGAGAGGCTTTGAAGAAAATGAAGTGTGGAAAAATAATTAGACTTGATGATATTCCAATAGATGTGTGGAATGCTTAGGAGATGAAGAAATTTCTTGGCTTACTAATCTTTTTACTATTATTTTGAAGACTAAAAAGATACTAAATGAATGGAGCATTGTGCTGGTTCCTATTTTTGAGAATAAAGGTGATACACAAAAGTGTGTGACTTATAGAGGAAGTTAATGTGTCATCATTAAAATTGTGGGAGAGAGTTATTGAGTATTGGTTATGATATGATACTAATATTTCTCAAAATCAATTTAGATTCATGCCAGATAGGTCTACTATGGAAGCTATACATTTATTGAGAGGTGTGATGGAGAAGTATAGAGAGAATAAGGTGGATCTATATATGATATTTATTGATTTAGAGAAAGCATATGATAAAGTTCTAAGAGAAGTGCTCTGGAGAGTTCTAGTAAAGAAAAGAGTTAATAATATTTATATTTAAGTCATTAAGGATATGTATGCAGGAGTGTTGACCTCTAACTGCCGACCACCCACGACCCTACCTACCGACTCACACACGATTGCACGACCTCAAACCTACACACACTCACACGACACAAAACCCCCTCCCACGGCAAAATAAAAGACAAGCATTCAAATAGCTGGAGATTTTGTAAACTTACCTCAGGCATACGAAGCCCGAGCTATCGTGCCCAAGCAACACCAGTCGCCGCCTCCCTTTGCTCCTTATCTCGGCGAATACCTCTTCATGTTGCTCTTCACCGCCGACTCTACAACCCCCAACGCCGAGCCACACTGCTGACTCCAACCTTCGATCCAACCACATTGACTGTCGAGCCCTAGCCGACTTCCACCTCTACACGTCAAGCCCGACCTCTAGCCACACTGGCCGTCATGCCCTAACTGAACTCGTTGACTCCTCCGGCCGAACCAGGCCGACCCGACTCTGGCTTGCCGCCGTGCGTGACTCCCATCCGTCCCCGTCTCCGTCCTGACTCTCCCATCTCTCCATTTCTCTATTATATATATAATAGAATGAAATAAAAAATAAAAGATAAGGGATTTTAAAATAGGCACCGTAGCAGGTGAAGAATTGAAGGAAGTCCTGGGTTTGATTCGGTCCCCCGAAGCCCTTGGCCGATGATCTGATCCGATCGAGTGGATTGAACACTATTTTCGGGGTCGATTCTCTACCCCAAACTTCTCTCTTTTGATTTGATCCGGTCGATTGAGCCAAAAGAACAAGTGTCCTACCCAACCTTCCCTCGAAGGGAAGGGGTGCCGAAAGGTTGCCAAATTTACAAGGGGAATAAAAAATATTTTTAATTTTAAATTAAATATCTTAATTATCAAATCGCGCATGCAATTAGAAGACTCGAAGACCTATAATGGGGTCGATTTGCTCCCCCAAACTCCTCGCTGTTAATTTGATCAAGTCGAGTCGAACCAAAAGGGCAAGTGCTCTTTCCAACCTCCCCTCACTGGGAGGGGATGCTAGGAGGCTGCTGAAATTTTAATTGAACAAAATTGGACCCCCACACTATCAATTTGTCACTTTAATTAATTGTATATAATTTTAATTAAATTTAGAAAAAATGAAATGATGAGAACTACGCTTAAAAGAACATGTGTAAACTGGAATCCAATACACATATATTTCAAATCACTTTGAAATTTCACACATGTAATCTCTTTTCGGGCGGAGTTATAATCCTTCTATCGTAGAGGATTACTCATCCAAGGATTCAAATACTCTATAATTAAACCAACCATTTTTGAAAATTACAATCTCTTCCATGTCAAAAGACAACACTTTCAAATGTAGACCCATTCTTCTTAGTCATATACATATATTCATCCTTGCATTAGATATACTCTTATGAGTCAAAGGATTAAGTTTCCAAAAACATATAGGTTTGATGCATCCCTTAGTCAAATTGAAATCATACATTTTCACACATGTGGTGTGACACAAGATGCTTCAAAAGTTATTGCAATAGACCTTAAACATTCAAAGGATTATTGTATGCAAGGGGTAGTATATCTAGTCATGGAAAAGTTTAAATAGAATTTGGAAAATTGCGAAGCAATGATACTAACAAGATATATGACTTTGGGAAGCAAAGGTTGGGTGGGCTATTCAATGTTGATAGTGCAAAATTCCTAATATCTATATAAATGATCGCTTTTGTAAGTCAGAGTCCCCTAAGAAAGATTTGATATATTATGTAAGAATTGTGAATTCTTATATTAACATAGTAATCATAAGGCACATGCATGTAGATCATTTAAGTATAAAATGCGAAATACATTATGCATGTGTATAAGCATTATTCAATGTGTTATATTCGTTACAGAAATACACTAAAATATTTTAGCCTGCATGTGTTCCAGTCAACGTGTTAAAGTTACAAACACAAATGTCCGAGAATGCTTCGCGGGGTTAAATGCTCACTAATATAACAGTTTTTGGCAAATTTAGTACCTTGGCACATCTTAACATTCCTCCACAACTTAATAACTTAATTACTATTAGTTTCATGTCTAAACACAAGAAATCATTTATGACCTTTTTCATTCATTTTCCCTCTAATGTAATAATAGGTTTTTCTTGATATAAAGTATTTAATAGCCTTCTCTAGTTCATTTGACTATCTTATAAATAAATATTAAGTGAAAATATTCATTGGACTTTTAAGAGCTACCATGCATCAATCTTAAGGGGCAACCTAGAGTCAGACACCAACCATAGCTAATTTCATTTTAACCATGAATTAAAGGAACTTAGGGTTCTTTTCATAAATTCAGGCTTGCAAGCAAACTGAAAATAATTTTCCTTCTAAACACTCTGAGATTCCATATATCTCTTTGTAAAATCCTAGCATGAGTTTTTATTTAAATCAATTTTCTTTCAAGGAGAAAAGTGAAACTAGATTAGGTTTAAGTTTACCTTAATTTCTACCCGGAGGAAGAAGAAATATGCTTCCAACTCCTCCATGCTCGCAACTTGCATTACTGCCTTGCTTTGTATCCTCTCATGCTTAGAGCTTGTGGCATTCAATATCTTCCATGCCCTCTCACTCTCTTGTGTGTTCTCGCTCTTGATCTCACTCTCATTGCCCCTTTCTCTCCCTCTCCTACTTTTGATCTACCCCTTCTCTTGCCTATTAAAATGCGTGAGGGAAGAGTTGGTTCTATTCTTTCTCCTTTCTTTTTAATATATTTTTTAGTTTTAACCTAATACTCACTATAATATATTATGAGAAATATTAAATCATAAAAGTAGAAATGTTCTATTAACAACACTCGATAAATAATTACATTATTTGTCATTTATTAATTATACTTCAATTAATTTGAGCAATTAGTGCATTTTAAATTAATTGAGCTTGACTACTCAAAATCTTTAATATTAAAATCTAATTAAATAAATATATTTTTGGTCTTTATAAGGCAAGTATTTTGTATTTGATTTTAGATAAATCTATTCTCCCAAAATAAACCTAAACCCTAAAATGCCTTTTCTCAATTTGTGTTGACCGCAACATCATGCTTGTTTGCTTCCCCTTTTTTATAGGCCATCTGAGCTGCCACATAAACGAATGCATAAGGTTCCATAAAATCCAAAGCTTTTGGGATTCTATTGGGGAGCTAGCATTACTCTTCAATTTTTATTCGTAGTTGTCTAATGGTTGATTTTTATGAAAGGCCAAGCATGTATATAGCATTATAGCCCATAGAGAAATCATGAAGATTTCAATGAAATTTCTCTCCTATTTATTTCTAACTTTTTTCCCTACTCGTTGTGCTCACCCGAACATTAACGTTTCCTTCATTTTTACACCAGGAATTTTATCATTTCTATGGCATTTTTGTGGGAACAACAGTAGGTGCTTCTTTTGTTGCATCTTCAAACTTAGCATGAAAATATTTCTATGTTTTGTTCTTTTATGTTGTTATTCATCTCTCTCTCTCTCTCTCTCTCTCTCTCTCTCTCTCTCATCATTTAACCTTATTCAGTTATTCTCTGCAAAAGAATCTTAAATTAGAAAATAAATTCATTTGCAGGGATCCTGCATGGGTTGATGTGAAGCTTGCTCAGGTGAAGTATCTTCTATCAAGACTATCTCGGTTCAAGGACGTCATTGCCAATAAATTTAGCTGCACGCCTTCCGTGATTGTTGCTGGTGATTTTAATTCAACTCCTGGGGATGAGGTTTATTCACTTCTACTCTCATTAATATATTTATCAAACAATATCTTATGAAGTGGTGAGTGGATACCCGATTTGCGTGTGGAGGTGGGCTTTCCGCCCTTACAGTAATCCATTGACGACATTGAGTGGCACTTTAGTATATTGTATTTGCTGCTAAGTCTGTTATTATTCTCTTAGTAAACGTGGTTGCCAGATACTTGTGATTCATTAATCATCCATTATAACTGGTCATCTTTTGCTTTATTTAATGGTTATTATCGTTTTTATGGAATTGATTGGTCTGATCAATGTTTTAAATTTAGGTATATGAATATATCACATCAACAGCAGCTAATGTTGACAATTCAGCACATGATATGCGGTTTTATAGTCTTTACAGAACAAATGGAGGAGAGCCACTGTTTACAAATTGCACGCCTGATTTCACAGGAACACTGGACTACATATTCCTTTCGGATACTTGTCACCTGAAAGCTGTTAGCTTACTCAAACTCCCCCATGCTGATTCAACTGATATAGTTGGGGGTCTTCCCAATCACTATCACCCAAGTGATCACTTACCCATTGGTGGTGAATTTGAATTGCTTAGTGCTGCCAGTTCCTCTGTGGCGGATCACCTAAATGATGTTGAGATAAGTCTTGTTGAACTGAAACTCCAGCACTTGTAAAGCCAATGTAAGTAAGCAGGAGAGAGAAATCAATGGATGGTCATACAAAATTTTATAACTATAATCAGTAGAGATAGAATTACTGATTGTAGTTATTTAATTTTGTATGAAGGCTTGTTGTTGTTATTTAATTTTATATAACCGTATACAATAGAGAAAAATGATTCATGTAGCCGATCTTATGTAGCGGGATAAAGACTTGTTGTTGTTATTGTTGTAAGTAATTTTATCTCCTTGACGTCCATGTTCAGTTAAGAAGTATTATTTACAGAGTAGGCTCATGTTCAGTTAAGAAGTATTATTTACAGAGTAGCAGCCTGGACAATTTTTGCAGCATATTTATGTCAAAAGGGAAGATAAGCCAGACTAATGCTAGCTGCGCCTACCTGAAAATATAAGCATTAATCCCATTTAAACCTATTTTAAGGCTTGAGTCATACTTTGTCTATGCATGAAGGAGCAACATACTTGACTCCTGGGGATCTGATAGAGTCTGATAAATTAAATCACCTCATTGTGTAGAAGCTTAGTTTGTCTTTTTACCCTTCTTCATCTATTCGACAATTTTCTCAAAACTCTTCCTTTCCTTTAATGCAAGCAGCAAGTATTCTTGAAGCTTCTTATTTTCATTGGCAAGGTTCTCCGACTGCCCCTTCGTCCCACGAAGCTGTTCCTCAAGCTATTCACTAGTAATATTTATCTTTGTTCAGCAATGTATCAAAAGCCTTGTTCTTTTCTGGGCAAGAATCATAACTAAAACAAAATAAATATCTTAAAAAAAAATTTAAGAAAATGATGGACTTGCAAATGATTGTCCACGCTAGACACTCCATTAAAATTTGCAGTTTTCTTAAGAAGACAGGACCTGTACATTAAATATGAAAATATGATGGGTGGATTTGTATATTATTAGGTGTTATTGTGCATTAATGAGTATTACTATGTATTAATGTATATTAATATGTATTAGAGCAATAAATTTTTATTACAAGAAAAAAAAAGTATTAATGAATTTATATAATGCTATTTATTAGAGCAATAAAGTATTATTACAGAAAAAAAAAATAATAATAATAATAATAAACAGACGGAGCAAGTAAATTAGTTACAATAGGTCTGGTCTATTCAGAGTTTTAACAGAAGAAGAATATACCCATCGAATGAATGGATGGATCAGTGAGAGTTGGAGATGCAGCGGAATCCAACAGCGTTCCCATTCAAAACCTCAAATCTTAAAGCGCAGGAAAGATGCGTCAACAACTTGAGAGATGCAAAGACTCCAACCCTCCATCTGGTTCTAAGCTGGCCCTCCAATCTGAAGCTGATAATCCCAGCCTTAAGCGACACATCCAATGTCTCTCTCCCAATCTCGTCAAGAGGCACCGCCTCCGACCTCACCACGTAATTGAGCGCTGCCGATCCGTTCTTCTGCACGCTAAAATCCTCCGCCCGCAGCAGGGCAAGCTCGATATCACCATCTTCAAAGCGCAGGGCTAACCCTAGTTCCGAAAACGTGGCGTGCGCTCTCATGTTGGGATTGACAGCCACAAGGGTGAGGGACAATTGAATGCTCAGCAGACCCATTTGGTCGTAGTCGAGGAGATCGAGGTGGGCCGCTGAAACCCATACGTAAGGGCTCTTGGGTTGGTAGACAAGATAGATGGCGAAGACAACGATGCCTGTAAGGATGACAGCCACGGCAAAACCGGCGCAGAGGATGGCAAGCGCCCAAATCAGAGGGTTGGTGCGGTCGCCGCGACGTAGAATCACTTTCGGCGCCATTAATTCCATGTATGAGCGCGCGCGCGCGGCCAATATGCATTAGAAACATTATAATTAATTGTGTTGATTAATTAACAGAGCAAGGAAGGAAGGTATATAGCATCTTCTTTTTTTGGTTTCAATTCCTTACTCCGGAGGGAAGACACGCATCCATTATCGGTCCACTGGCATGTAGCTTCAACACTACAATTCGCATGTAAAATTTGACTTTTTGCATATAGGAGTCGAAACCTCGAGCAAGAGTTATGTGGAACAATGGAGGTCCTCAACTGTAACTCTTCCAAGCACCTTCTTCCTCTCTGGCAATCTTAGAGCTCATAAAGCTACATAGTTCATACCAACAGTCTTGAATCAGAGTTACTGATGATACTTTTAATTATTTAAATTTGAATGCATCGTTCTCACTACAAACCTTGACCAAACTTTCGAGCAAAATGAATATAATTCGAATAAATTTCAAGCTATATTAGAATCATATTCGAACAGAATTTGAGGACTGTAGGAATAAGATTTGTATGCAGTTCGAACAATGTACAAGTTGGTATCAAACTTTTTGTTTCTGTTTGTCCTTGATATCTTGTATGAAATTGACTCATCAATTTACTCTAATTATATGTGTAGAGAGATATTACACTACTTGGCTCACACATAGAGGTGGATATGTGATGGAGAAAATTATTAGACAATTTATAGCTTTTGATCTAATTGGAAGGGACTTGTATGAAAAAATTTTTTTTTTTTCTTGGGGCACAAATTTTCTACCTTATAATTTTGTTAGACAACATATTATTATCATCGCAAATTGAGTTATTTTGCTTCAATTTTTTCTTTTAAAGAATTTCTTCATAATTATAATTTAAATAAAAATAATTTATAATGATCTATAAATAAACAAGTAAACATAAGAGATGCATTTTAACTGAATATAATTTAGACAGTTTAAGAATCCTTTCGCTAAGGATCTAACTTTTACTCAGAAAATTAGGAAAAATATATCTAAATGGATATTCATGTTCAAATCTAGACAAAAAAATATCAATTTTGTATAGTTCTATATTGAGTTATAGTTATAAAAGAGAGAATTTTTAGACTAGGCACAATTAAAACTTGTATTAAGCATATAAGCATGTTTAAAAATATATATAACTAGACAAAGTCGACTGTTTAAGGGGCGAGTTAGTCCAAGTCACTTAGTCAAAATTGTTCATGTGGCTTGCTAGCCTGGCATAGGGTAAGGGGCAACTTTGGACTTGCTTAAAGCCCCACCTGACACTTCCAGGACATCTACCTCACTTGACTTTTTTGATGGTGCACAGTCGTGATGACACACAAACCCGCGAGCCGGCAACCTGTGTGGGCGTTGTTGTTGGCCTTGTCGTGATGAGGACGAATGGACACCACTTCAACTCATGAGGCGGTGTCGCGGTGAGAACATAAAACTCCAGTTGCTTTTAATGTCGACGTTGAGGAAGTGTCGAATAGCCGAAGAGGGATAGAGCTGCCAACAGCCAAGCGAGCACGGGAGCGAAAGCTGTAAACCTCACGGGAAACCTCACGGGGACCGTAGTGTTTAGTGATTTAAGCGAGCGTAGAAGCCTCAAACACCACTTCAACTCAAATCTTGTGTTTGAGTTCGAGTTTGGGATTCAGCTCGCGAGCCTACTTTGAAGAGCTAATTAGTCAAGTTTTAGCCTACCTTAACTCGACTCGTTAAAATATTAATATAAACGCACTTAAAATATATTAGTATATATGATTTTAAGTAAAATTTTCTTATTTTTCTTTTAATTTGTTCTTTTTTTATTATTTTATTATAATAATTCCTTAAATTTTATTCATTTTCTCAATTTCAAAATAAATGAGTTGGCTCGTGAGCTCGCTCAAACGCATAAAATAAAGCTCAAGCTAGAACTCAATTAATTGATAAAGCTCAAGCTCAAGTTTAAGGCAATGATGATTCAACTTTCAAGTAGGGCTGCAAATGAATAGAGCCGAGTCAAGTAAGTGCTTGTTCATATTTGAGCTTGTTTATTATTAGATTGTTCAAGCTCAATTTGAGCTTTTTTATTTGTGTTCAAGCTTTTAAAAAAATGTATTTAAAGGAAAGCACATCAGTCTGCTATCATCTATAGGTCAATGAATCTCTAGCCAACATCAGTAATAGTCTTCCTTTACTTATTTTCACACATATTATTACAAAAAATAATAGCAACCAGCTATTACTCAATCACATATATATATTCATTCACAATGTTGTCTTAGCAGTATGCTTGTATTAAAATATCAAAATACTTTTATGTGCAAATCGTACAAAACATCATACTTACCATTTTAATAGGTGAAATTACAAAATCAACAGTCAAAATGTCTAGAATAATTAATACTATAACATATAAAAAGTTATGTAATAGAAGTTAACTAAATCCAGAGAAAATCAAATGATCATAATCAAAATATTTGAAAACAAAAATAGGAGCGAAGTCATCTATATCGATCTGAAGAATTTTTGTAAAAGAAAAACCCACTTTTCTCTTTCCTCTCTTCTTCTTCTTCCTTCCCCTTCTCTTCTTTTGCCTTCCACGACAAGTCACAATAGCAAGTGAAGGAGGGATTGAATGAAAAGAAAAGTATATATAAAAACTCATTTTAGCGTCATGACCCAGTGTTATTACGTTGTATGCTGAATCCAGAATTATTGTATAACAAAGCCTTTAACGCTATGATGATGATTTATTTTTCCACACCGATGTGCTCTCAAGCATAACGCCATAGCGCCCACAAACAAAGTGCCGCAACGCTCCAGTTCAAATAGAAATTAATATGTTTTTTAATTTTAAAGTATTTTTCAGATTTTTTTTTCAGGTTGTTACACATAGAGTAAATGTATAGCTCAATAGATCACCATGAAGCCTATAATTGTATTCAATGCAAGGATGACAGATCAATATGTATAGTGTTATGAATTAATCATAAAAGCTAGCCCTCTACGAATTAATATCATTCCATGCTTATTCTTACACCCATATCATTTATGTAAGTATGATCAAGATTGTCATATGTAGGAATCATATATTCATGTTTGTTCTAATTATCATATTTTATAATTATATATGTCAATGTATCAATGCATATATCTCATATATATCATTATCTTAGTCAATATATCAGTACATGTATATCATATGCATCATTATATATACTAAAGAATCGTCATATACATCAAATGTATGTATCATATTCTTATATATTAATGTTATGCATACCATCATCTTCATATAATTCAATATATGATATTCATATCACATTAAGGATATAGTTATCATATATTTGTCAATGATATGTATCATATAAAATCATCATGTATATACATCAATCATGTGCAGGGAAAAACAATTACAGAAATCATGTATTATTATTAGATATGCTCTTTGCTTTATCATAGCAGCTTATATTGTATAAGAAATTAGTATCATATCTATGCATAATTAATTAATATGTATTAAGAGTAAATTAGGATTCTGGCTAATCATATCATATCAATCACATTGTTGTACAATATCATCTACTATATAATATTAGATTATTAGTAATATCATATTGTGTCAGTCTCAAACATAGTCAGGTCGCTTCATATGGGAGTAGTCACTCCAATCATTTACATCACAGATCGATGACTGGAGATCAGGCCAGCGAGCACAAGCGGCTGGAGGTCGGACTCGTCGGCTTCGACGAATGGAAAAGAGGTAAGTCTCCGAACTCTTTGCGTGCGTTTCCTTACGGTCCTGAGTTCTTCTCTGCGTGTATATGTGTGCATGAGTGTGCGTATGAGAGAGGATTTTATGTCGTGAGTATGTCGGTTTGCTGAAACGTAGTGTCCGATCGGGTATGTCGGTGATTTCGGTGGGGAACGATTTTGTCCGATGTGGCAAGCTGCAGTTACAGTCAACAAATCAGTCTCATTATATAGTCAGTTTTTTTTTAATACACAATTTATGATAGATAGATGGATATATCATATTTGTTGTTTATAGACAATATCATGTAAATCATAATAATAAAATTCAATATGTAAGCAACACAAGTTGAGTATATATGAGCAAATGATGTGAGCAGTCAACACAAATAATGATGATGAAGATGTATACAGTGCAATGTGTATGCTAAGATGAGCACATAAAATCGTATGTGAAAATCTTAGAATCTCTCCACAATTGTGCAGCATGTGAAATTGATTCGTTGAGACTATATGAATATCACATAAGATGATTCGATGATATCATATAAATTCCTTTCAAAATCATATGACACATAAATTGGAGCGATAAGATATTCACATATGGTGACACATTCATTCAAGGAATTTCCCAAAAATGCGAACAAGTTCAAGGCTAATGATTTGAGCAGAAACGATTTGCATTATACCGACTTGCTATTTTTTGAATTCGTAGATTTACGTTTGAAATAGGATTTGACACATTCTTATGCTAGCTATCTTTCTTCTTATTAATTGAGATCGAGCTTCCTCTCATCTGGAAATTCTTTTTAAATAAAGTAAATGATTTAGTTTCAGGGCCAAAGATTGCAGTTTTCGAATGAGCAATTGAAATGATTCTGGAGCACCACCTGGGTTGGATACTTTTGATCCAATAATATATATTTGGCTTTTGAGATCTCTTTAATTTTTTGTGTGGAATTTATTATGTATAGATATTAGACATTTTATTTTATTTCTATGAGGGGCTAAAATATTTTAAATGCACTCAAGTAGGGGTATAAATGAGTCGAGTCAAGTTAAAAAATTCGAGCTCGACTCGTCACTCAAATAAGCAGCTCGAACTCGGCTCGAGCATTCTTACTTAGGCTTGAGAGCTCTACTCGATATATTGTCAAGCAATGAGATTTTTTCTTTACGAACGAAGTCACTTTTTTTTTTTTTGAAAAAGTTGTAAAAAGTATTGGTGATGGATTTTTTTTAAAGCTGATATCGTACAATTATCAAATTTTTGTTATTAAATATATTTATTTTTAATAACAGGTTTAAATATTTATTTTATTAGGAAAAATATTTTTAATGTATAATTTATTTAAATTGGCTCGTAAGCTGATGAGTCGAATTTAGTTAAACTCAAACTTAAGCTCGTTTAATATTCGAGCTTGAGCTCAACTCGTGAGTTCGTTATCGAGTCGAGTTTGAGCCGGCTCGTTTTATTTACACGCCTACACTCAAGTTTAAATAGGGTAGTGGTTCCTAGTCTACACGTTGGTGTTTATTTTTGCTCACATCCAATCTTAAAAAAAAATATTCTCTCTCTCACACACAAGTCCTTTAGACATGAGAGACCGAAAACCCAACTCTGTGATTCAATGGATTCAAATATTTAAAGCTTATTAGAGCATAGTTAGAAAAAAATCTTTGCGGGAAAAATGGTACAAACCTTACTCAAACCAAAGTCGATTGCAACAGATTTAAAATAAGTTATTTGCGGTGAAAAATGAGGTTATTTTGATTTGAATGAAATATTCGAAATATTTTTGTAAAAAAATAAAACAGCCGGAATATTTTTTCCGTTTTCGCTATTATAGAGCATAATAGTCAGAATTTTCTTATATGGATATATAACTCAATAGAGGAGAAATTCATTTATATGAAAATGATAAGAAGTTTTAAAAATTTAAGAGATTATTTTTTATAAGATTTCTGCTTAATTTTCATAAATTTGATTTTAATATTTGGTAATCGTTATTAATTTTTGAGAAATTAATTATAAGATTTTTGTGGCCATTTTAACCTTAACTTGCCACCAACCGGTTGTTAAATCCCACCCTCAAAAAGAAATATATATATAAAATTAGAAAGGAGTTTCTAATTTGATCGACACACTTGGCCGACTTCATTTTTCCCTGTGCTGCCATGATGCGTGTGTTTCTGATAAAAATGTTCCAGCAGCAGCTGCTGCCGTGGAGGCCGTGACACCTCCCGAGGAAATACAAGCAGATCTTGATCGTCTTCTCTTTCTCGTCGCCATTCCGCCTCCCCTCCCCTTCCCTGGTTTCCTAATCTCCTGTCGAGCTATTTTTACCGACTACCGAGTGGTCTCGCCCAAGAGAGGAGAATAGTGGCCAAGTCACAGATGCATGTGATTGGCAACGGCGGTGGTGAAGTGCCGAAGGCGCACGCTGCGATGGCGACGGTGCAGGTGATCGCCGCAGGCTACCACGTTATCGCGAAGCAGGCGCTTAACGTGGGAATAAACCAGGTGGTCTTCTGCGTCTTCCGCGATCTACTCGCACTTTCCATCCTCGCTCCAATCGCCTTCATTCGTGACAGGTTTTCTTCTCCTTGATCCCCTTGCGGTCAACTTGTTTGTATTTATTTTTCAGTAATTTAGTAATTATAGGGTGTCCTGATCTCTTTTGGTTATGATTGTTGTTTATGTAAGGAGTCACTGCATAGCATGTTTCTCTGCCCTTTCTTTTTTTTCTTATCATACTATTTATTTGAATATGTGCCTCTCATGTCTGACTCAGTTGTCAACCATGACAGAAAGGTTCGAGCTCCAATAACCTGCCATATTCTTCTATCATTTTTCATTTTAGGATTAACTGGGTATGTTATACATAACACATATCTTCTTTTTTTTATTGAATTGGAATATATGCCGGTATTGTTTTTGTTTTGCAGATGAATAACTTCTAATGAAATTTTTTATTTTTCTAGAATTTTTGGCAACCAGCTTTTGTTTCTTATTGGCCTTAGCTACACAAATCCAACATATGCTGCCGCTATTCAACCTGCAATACCAGTGTTTACATTTATTTTGGCTGCAATCACGGGGTTAGTTATATTGAGGTCAAAGCAGAGCATTATCGGATTCTGAGGCTAATTTCTCCTTCGTTTGATCTTAGTTGTAATTTTGTGTGATTGCAGTACTGAAGCAGTTAACTTGCGAATGAGAGAAGGTCAACTAAAGATTGTAGGCACACTTGTATGCGTGTCAGGGGCTGTTCTGATGGTTTTGTATAGGGGTCCAGCTATATTTGGAAACAGTGGCTTTGACCTGATTGCTCATAATGAAATAAGTGCCAGGTCTCAGCCTGAACCGGCTGGATGGTTAATATTTTCTTTGAATGAATTCGGACTTGAAAAATGGCACATTGGTGTCATTTGTTTAATCGGAAATTGTCTGTGTATGGCTATTTATCTTTCTTTACAGGTACTCGAATTTAGAACGAACCATTTCCTACAACTCGAATGAATTATTTCTTGTTTTGACTTATACAACGCCGAATTATAGCAACTAAAACTTATGCATGTACATATATGGATTTTAGAAGGACAGAGTACGTAGTTCTTACACATCCCATATCACCCATTAAAATATTTGAAAGACTGAGATTTGAAGTAGTTAAAAGTCACTGGAAAAATTGCCTTCTAGATTTGTGTACAAGGAAATTACCTCTATGCAACTTTTATGGGTTGGTTTATATGTAGTTATTTTATATTCCAATTCAAGTGATTTTCAAATTCTGATTTGTTTAATATTTTACATTTGATTTATTTTATTATTCTTTTGTGTTTGTCCTGGCATCAACCCAACAGTTGAACCAATAAACCATAGGATTACTGTTCAATATGGATCTTAAAACTGCCACTTCATAAAATCTTAAAGTTTTTGCATATAGGTCTATAAAAAGTTTATCAAAACTAGTTTAAAATCCATATGGAGATAAGATACATTTGTGCTTTATGCTGATTAAGTATTTGAAATATAAGAACCAAAACTTGTTGTATTAAGTTTAGTTTTCCCCTTTTAGCCATTGTTCCTAAAACTAACAGCTCGTTCTAGGCTTCATTTTCTTTTTCCTTGTGCTGGAAAAAAAAAAAAAACTATGAAGCTAAATGCAGATTCAATAGATTTAGCTGTCATTTTTACAAACTATTGTACGTTCTAGTAAATTTGATCTTTTGGCTAAAGATTTGCTTTGTCTAAAGTTAACACCTAGGAAGCACATGCACTTCCAAATGTCTTCTGTGTCTTTGCCAGGAAGACATGGCTCAGTCGCAATCCAACTTATGTTTGACAGTTCAGAAATTGTATTAAATTTATTTATGTAAAATTAGAATCTGATACTCATCGGACACGGTGAGACATGGGATGGACATTTTTAAAGGCTGAACTCAAAATTGAACTATGCGTGTGAAGGAATTAATACCTATATACTAGTAAGAAGCCTTAGTCTTTTGTGATACATATCACGTCTTCTCTTTGTCAAAGTTGTCTCGCGTCTTTGCCTTAGCATATCGTGATTGTGCACACCTATGCAGAAAGTTCTTGCCCTTGTGCCTATCTAGCCATATCTGCCTCTTCTTCTACTGTAGAACTTGTAGACTTCTCCGAAGCCCTAGCTAGTAACTCGAACTCTAGATGCAATAAGGAAATGTCTACTTTTTTTTTCTTTCTTTTGATTGTTGTGTTAAATATCACTCTTTAAAAAAATGGAGGCATTATTTTGGTTAAGCAATCCATTAATTATATGTTCTTTTTCCTATAAAATAAATCACTCTTTTTGTGCACCACTTCACTTATAATGGTGCTTAGTTGCCATATGGACAAATCTCTCTTTCATTAGTATGTGTGATAAATAACTCTCTCTCAATTACTTTATTATTCAATTACCTTAAAAAAATGATGTAAAATGATTAGGTATTTTCTCATATAGTTGATTTTCTTTATTAATGCCATTGATTGACATTGAGGATGTAATAATAAGCTATATATCTTTATTCTCATTAATTTAGTAGAGAATAGTATGAATTTTACGGTTCATATTGATAATTTGTAAAATATAGAATTTGTCCATAGCATGGTGTTGGGGATGATGAGGAGTAAACACCATAATGATGAAATAAGCAAGAAAATAAAAGCAACGAAAAAGTAAAGGACACCAGGTGGAAAAACCCAAAATAGGAAAAAAAAAAACCACGAAGCCACACCGCACCAAAAAATCCACGTTTGTTTGGCTTAACTAGACGAAACAAAACAGAGTTATCCTACACGAGGAATCGATGCATTTCATCCCTGCACGTGGTTCCTTACTCATTTGCACTATCCGGTCTCGCCAGCTATGCTCGCGTCCACGCTCGGCCTGTTCATTCATTCGCTGTTTGCTCGCCCGTTTATGCATTAGGGCCGATTCAACTGAATTGACAAAGCCAATTCTTACACCTATTGTACGCAAAGGATATGGAAGAAAATAGTCCATATTTCTCCTTAGTCTCTTTTCTTTCCCCTCTTAGAGTCAATGCCTACTCAAAATGTGTCTTTCCCTTGATATGGATCAAGAAGCATATAATCCTATAAGCTAGAATAGGTAGAATAGGCATGTGGTTTGCAATTAAAGGGTCATAAAGAGATCAATTTAATGCTTAAAACCCTTAATTTATGTGCTCAAGGTTCCTTGCGAAGATTTAATTAACTTGTGGGTCCTATGATCCTTCAACACTTCCTTTCAAACTAAATGGCATAAATCTACCATTCCAAATTTGCTTACAATATTTTTGAACATGGGATTGCAGAGTGTTTTGAGATAATATTTGTAAGTTGATCTCTTGTTGGCACATATGAAGTGCATATAAACCCAATTTTCAAAGTTATCTTTTATGAATGTCGATCCATCTCCACATGCTTGATATGATCACATTTTACTGGATTATGAGCAAGCTGATAATAAATTTATTATCATTGTATATTTTCATTGACTATTTTCATTTTAAATTTTATCCATAGAAGCTTGCAGATTGCTTGGCCAATGATTATAAAATCAAATTTAGCACTATATGTTGAAGCAGTTGGTTATTTCTTGTTTCCTCATATTATGAGATTTTCTCATAAAAATGTATAGCATTCAGCTGTGGATCTTCATCCACCTGTGATCCTACATAGTCTACATTAGTAAGTATACCCTTCAATTTATAAAATATTATGCTGTTTATAGAGGATTCATTCATCAAAACTTGATTTAAGGTATCTGAGGATTTTATAAGAAACTTAAAGGTGAAACTTTTTGGATTTGTATATAAATTTACTGATGAGATTCATTGCATATGCAATGTCTAGATGGGTGTGAGATAAATAGATCATTTGTCTAACTAATTTTTGATATGTAGCTTGTCTATTTTTTTCTTCATTTGAGTTTAATTTTTAACCTAACTCAGTTGATATTTCACAAGGTTTGCAACCAGACATTTTTTAAGTAGATATTTAATATATTTTTATTGAGAAGATTTTTTTTTTCTAATTGAGCAACTTATATTCTCAAGAAGTATTTGAGTTTACCCAACTCTTTGATCTCAAATTTTTCAGCAAGCTTTTTTTTTCTAGATTCATTTTCTCCATCATCATCATATGTGACTTATATCATTAATATATATGATGAGAATTAAGTTTTTGTCATATGCAATGCTTTATGAAGAGAGTGTGGTTTTCTTAGCTTTGTTTATAATCAGTTTCATTCATGACTTTTACGAATCCACCAAACTATGCTTTTAGAGTTTGTTTATAACCATATAGTTTTTTTTAATATGCATAATTTATTATTTGTGAAATAACTATCAAATCTTGGTGATAGATTCATATGGACTTCCTTTGCAACATCATCATGTAGGGAATGATTATTTACATCATATTGCGTGAGGGGCTGATGTCGGCAATTGACGCGGTACGCGGAACTGACGCTGGACGCGACGCGACGCTGGCCTCGGGATGCGAGGCGACGCGACGTGGCCGAGGCAGTCGGGCAGGCAGTCGCAGAGCAGCCGGGTTTATGTGTTATTCCGGGTCATTCCTGGGTTTCCGGGTCAACCTGAACCTGACTTGGTTTTTCAAACGGGTCGGTTTTCCAGACCCAAACCCGACCCGCCTGTGGTTCGGGTCGACCCAAACCCAAAATTTTCGGGTTAGGTTCGGGTCGGGTTTTTGGGTCGGGTCCAATATTGACACCCCTATTCTTTGCTACCAATTTCATTTTAGATCATTTCAGGCTTTCATTAGCTCTATATTTTATTGAAAAAAATCATTTACATCTTTCTTTTTCTTCCTTGTAGTGGTCAACAATCTTTTAAGTGTGATTTTTTCCAAATCATTCATCTTTCTCTTATGACATTTTTCAATTATTATTTTCGTGTGCCTCAAATAGAATTTGTGGTATTATGATGGAATTAGAGCTGATATTTGTAAAGAAGGCTTTATGGGTAGGAGAAAATTTTGAAAAAGATGTGTGCTAAGAGATGAGATATAGAGGAGAATGTGTAGTGATTGGTTGATTATTGGTACTTAATAATAATTTTGTGTCTTGAGCTTGTTAGAGATTTTGGCTTGGTTTCTTCCTTTTTGTATAAATTTATAGGGGTATAATGTCTGAATTCTTAGAGTCTATATTATAAGAATATTAAGATAAAAGATAAACATTTCATCAAATTATCTTTGAGTTAAGAATTCTCCCATGAAGATGAGTTTTTTTTTTTCAAAACTTTGCTTTTCATTAAAGGTGTATCTTTTGATGGAATTTTTTAGGGTATGATGATAACTCTTATACTATTTTTTAGTGTAGTAGTATCCAATAAAGACATATTTAAGAGCTCTATGATCAAGTGTATATGTGTGTTATTAGTGGATGTGGACATAGGCAATGCACCCATTTTGAAGAAATTTTTTGAGAGAATGTTATTTGTGGGGAAGAATATAGCTAAATAGTTTATAAGACTTTTAAAGCCAGAAACTCTTAAGGGTATTTATTGATTAGGAATGTGGTAGTTAGGACTGACTCCTGAAGTTTGTTGACCTGTTGTACAAAAAAAAAAGAAAAAGAAAAGAAAAGAAAAATCAAAACCTACTCACTGCTCTCCCACGTCGCGCCTCGCACGACTTCCTCTGTCGTCGCCACTCCTCGCACGACTCGACGTCGCATCCACCACGACGCTGCACGACGAGCTCGCGTCGTTAAAAGGGCAAAGGGATCGAGGCCTTCGGCCTCTCCCCCGCTCCAACTTCCCGAATCCTCTCCAAACTCCCGCTCTCTCTCCGACTCCTCCTTCCCGTCGGATAGGAAGTTACGACACTTTGGTCGGAAGCGAGAACCGGAACTCACCGGCTGTGGAGAGAACCTTCTACCTTTCGCGCGCTCTTCCGGCTCCCTCTGGCTGTCCGACCGTGCTCCTTCGCCGACTCTCCCTTCCAGTCGGACCGGAAGATACGATACTTTGATCGGAAGCAACCAACTGGAGCTCGCTAGCTGCGATCGTAACTTTCTCCCTACCGCGTCCCCCTCCGACTCCTGCGTAGTCCTCCGACGCTGCTCGACTTCGCTCCTCAAACGACTTTCCCTCCTGTTGGATCGGAAGTCGACATTCTGATCGGAAGTAAGAACGGGTGCCCGCTTGCTCTGAAGGAAATTTTCTCCCTTTCGATCGCTCGTCCGGCTCCCTCTAGCTGTCCGACTTCAATCCTAAAGGATCGGAAGTTCCGACATTTTTGATCGGAGGCAACAACGTGAGCCCGCTGGAAGTGAAGGTAACTTCCTTCCTTTCACGCACTTCTTCGGCGGAATCCCATAAATCCGCCAAACAGAGGATTTTTCCTCTGTAATTCGTTTTTTTTTTTATTTTTATTAAATTTATTATTATTTTTATTATAATTCTTATTAATTATATTTAATAATTACTTAATTATTATAATAATTAATTATCTAATTATAATTAGTTATCTGTCAGGTTGGGTCGACTACCTCCTCTGACTAAGTAGATCAGGGACCACGATGGCCCGGGACGACGGAACCATGGGATCTTGATCGGGTCCATCATCCATTCCCTCACCATCCGCTTTAAGTGCAAGATGGTGCAATTTCTATTTAAATATCAAATCTTCCGAACCAAATTCCCAATCCAAAAACTCAATTTTCAATACCTAAACCCTTGCTGCTACTATATGCCAGATAACACGTATTTTCTACGTATCTGATCGATGACTAGCCTTAATCGAAAGTTCTCTCTCGTGATCGGGAGGGGTAATTAACTATAGGGGCTTGCGCCTATAGGAAACCAGAACTCAGATCATAAAGTCCTCTTAAAATGAGGGCGAAATCTCTGGGTAGTGTCTTATCTACAAACCCATCTGCCTTCCAAAATTTACCTCGGAACTTACTCAGTTAAAACTCCCTCGCCATATAAAAAAAAAAAAGGAAATCGCGCGGCAGGGCGGCCGGGGCCGAATTTTCGGAGCCCACAAAGTATCTTTTTGAAACTTGATTATCAAAAGAAGAATCATATTGAGTTTCTAAAGGTGTTGATTTTTTTATGCCACTACATTTTGTTGGGACGTGCTGGGACAAGATGATTGATGGATGATATATTCTTTTTGGAAGAAATATGATAATGTGTGATTAAAGTAATCACAAGCATTATCAATCCTATATATTTTGATGTTAGTATTGAATGTTTTTCGTATGATGACAGTAAAAGTGGGGAGAATAATGTTAACATTAGATATTTGTTTAATCATATCAGTCAAAGTCGTCCAAGTGCAATTATCTAAGAAGGTGACAAATCTTGTTGCTTCAAAAATATTGATGATTTTAGGTTTTCAAATGTTAGACTGAACAATTAGAAAATGAGTATATAATCTAGAATTACTTTTACAAAATATAACACAATGATGTTTAATAATTTCAGAAGTCTCATAATGAAAAATTTTCATATTTATATTTAAAAAAAAGGAAACATATATTGTAGGGGTTTAAAAGAGAGATGCCCTAGCCTATAATGGTGTTCCCAAATGACTTGTGTATTGAGGGTGAAAATAAAGAAGCATGATATGTGGTTTTTATCTTTAAGAAGATATAACCAATCATTTTCTCTAATTTTTCCAATTGTTGTCCCCATAGTGAGATCTTAAAGTATGCAAATTATTAGGAAAAAAATTTACCTCATGATGTGATCATTAGTGATTTTATGGATTGATAGAATATTTACTATAAAATGAAGAATATGTAGTATGTTATTAGTTCTTTGGTCTACAACAGCTATTACAAAATTATCGACTGCTTTTATTTATCTATTGTTGGGGTAAAATTTTTAGGTTTGAAAAAGGTTGGCAAGGTTGGTCATATGGTCAGTGACTCATAAATTGAAGATCCAGATGTGAGAAAAATCATTTAAGGTAATGAAAATACAAGAGTTGGAGGTTATATTATTTTGAGCTAGAGAGCATGGTCCATGTAATTTTTTGAAAGAGTTAAGAAAGTTCCAATATTTGTCAATATCTTTTGGATTAAGCCCTTCTTATTTTATCAGGCAAGCTTGCCCTTTTTGGTGTCATTCTTTATTTCCACTTTAGGCTGGGGCTTTTTATAGAGTTTCAATATCTTTTTCTTTGATGTGTCCCTTTTCTATAATTACGCCATAAACTGTTTAAGGAAGAAGGCTTTTGTTTTTAATTAAGGGAAGAATCTATTGCAATAAAGCCCTTACATTAGGGTTTGGTGGTTGTCATGATATTTCGGAGATTGGAGCATCGAGCATTATCGTTCTTCTTTCATCTTTGAATCGTATTAGAGTAAAAAATCTCATTTTGTGATGGTAGGTTTTTACTGCTTAAGATTTGAACTTGAACTTGGTCGAAGTCATTATTGAGTCCTGCAAGGAACTCAATCATCCTTTCTCTTTCTACAATTTGTTTGAGAATTATTACATTATCGTAGTTTGTCATCTTAAGATATTAGTGATAATCTAGTTCAAGTCAATAAATCTTCATTATGTGAAAGTATCTAATAATAGGAAAAGCTACCTTGTTTGGTTGTAGAAATCATAATTTTGGTCTTGTACATGACGATAACATCATTTACTTTTAAGTATGTCTATTTGTCGGTGTCCTAAATGTTTTTGCATTATAAAGGATTATATATGACTCACTAGTTTTAAGCATCATGGTATTCTACAACTATGTTATGATCATGGAATCTTCTTCATCTTAAAAATTTTGGCTCCAGAGAGGGATTCACAAGATGATAGATTTTTCTCTTTCCTTTCAGAATGGTCTTCACAATATAAGGCCATTTCATGTAATTTCTCACATTTACGTGATATGAGGTTTGTAGTCATATAATGAAGAGTTGGAGAAATCTCGATAAAAGAGGAGGAAAAAAAATGAAAATTGGAAGATGAAAACCCTAACCTCATTCTGAGATGATGTAGAAATGTTTTAAAATTTACTTTGAATTTTTTATTGCTTTATTTTGTATGAAATCTGAAACTATTTATAGACTTTTTAAAAAGGCTTATAGTAGAAATAAATTAAAGCTATTTTCAAAAGAAGAAAGAAATCTCCATGAGGGGTCGACAACTAGAATAGAAGGCACATGATTTGTAATCTAAGGGCAATTAGAGGATCGGTTCAATGGTTGGAACTTTTAATCCATGTGCTCTGTGATCTCTATGAAGATTAGTTGACTTGTGGGTCCCACGATCCTTCAACAAGGTTAATAACATGGATAATGCTGTTGCTTCAAGATTCAATTCAGCAAATAGTGAGATTTGACCCTTAGAGCTGAGAAATTAAGTTATGATACAATAGATGCTATATTAAAATATTTCAGGTATTCCAGTCGATATGTTTTTTGGCACAATGAGTTTCATGGCGCAAGAATTCTTGTTAATATAGCAACAGGATAACTCCTGGTCTTATTCAATAAGCAAGTTTTTAATAAAAGTAAAGTTCCAAATGAGCAAAACCCAACCTATAAAGAGCAATTGTAATAATGAAATATTTATTACCTCCCATATACATCTTCACTTTCCATTTCTTGATTATATTATTTTTACTTGCTATAACTCTTTCAGGCTCCGATTTTGACAAAGTTTCCTGCCAGCTTGTCTGTGACAGCATACTCTTATTTCTTTGGTGCCTCCTTGATGTTGTTATCAGGAATTTTCACAACAACAGATTATTCAGATTGGATATTGACAGAACCTGAAATTATTGCAGTTCTTTATGCGGTGAGTTGTTAATATTTATTTTCTTTTTATTTTTCTTTTTGACTTGATATTCTATTTTTGTTGTAGCTCTTCTTGATCTGGAAATATGATATTAACTTCTTGTTCTCATTTTTACCACTTCTAATGAGTTCAATTCCTTTCTTTAAAATATAGAAAAATGTACTGCAACAAGTTACATTAGCGCTTTCAGCCTTTAGCTATGAAGAGTTCATACTCTTGTGCAAAGCTTCTGTGTCCTCAAGCTTTTTTTCCTCAGAGGAAATGATATATTTTCTTTGTTTTTCTTACGAACACTACTTTCTAGTTTCTCTAAGAGAAAGCTTCATCCAACCTTGGTAGGACTTGGCACTACAGTGAACTCGTGGCATACTTATATTTCCTTCATATGTGTTAGAATTCATAGAATTTGAGAAGGGTAAAAATACCTTCAACTTATTATACAAAATTATCCCTATTTATAGATCTATACAAGATATCTTAATAAAGAAATAAATAACTTCTAATTGATACATAATTGCCTCAATATAATCCTTCCTAATTCAGCTACCCAAATATAGAAGGATATTGGCGTGATCCAGGTGAGCCTTCCACGGATTCTCATCCTGACTGTGGGATCAAATGCCAAGAGATGACTGAAATTTTGACAATATGTTTCCTAGTTTCACACATATCATACACACTTTTATTTTGAAATGGTATTGCACTTGTTTGACAGTTAAGGAAGATCCTTTTCTTCCGTCTAATCAAAAGATTCCTTGATCAACTTGCCCAAAGGCAAGTGCATTGCATGCACGATTACCTGCAACTATTAAATATTTAAATTATTTAATGTGATGCCTCCATAGGAAAAAAAATAAAATAAGGTACCTTAGTAGAGGCTAAACCTTTTTCTTAGTTTTGTTGGTAATTAAAGTAAATTTGAATTAGCCAAAAATATGTGATTTAGCCACCCAACTTGTTTGCTAAATTTTGATGTTTTTTTTCCACCAAACTTTTTGACTGGGTTGTCGATCTTTCGATGACCCAGTTAGGAGAGTAGATGTATTAGATCTGGCCTATGTTTAGAAAGGTAGAGGTACACCTAAAAGGACTTCATTAAATGTATTAGAAATGATCTTTTTTTATTAGATTTAAATGAGAATTCGACTCTTATTAGGAGACAATGAAAAAAGAATTCATTAGCTAACCCCACTGTTGATCTCTATATATATTTCACAATTAAGTGAGAACATTGAGGAAGGAGACTAACATATATGTCGCTTATCAGAGCATCGAAACACCTCGATTGCCGTCAAAATGGCTCAAAACTTTATTCGATCATGAAATAGATCGCACTGATATGCTCAGGACATCGAATTTCCTAAGTGTCATTCGTGCATAACTTAATCGAAAATGATGACTAGCATGACTGTTGGCAAGCGCAACTCTAGTAAAAACTACCGAAATGATTTTCGATCATCAAACCGATTGTGTTGATACAATCAAAGTATCAAATTTACCTAAGAAGAGCCCATCACAGTTGAATTGGGTGAAGGTGGTCGAAATCGACAGGCTACGGATGAAAAATTGTGTGATGTTGCCCAAATATCATCAATTTGTAAAACGAACTTCGTCGTTGTATCTTGAACATTGAAATCATATAAAAATGTTGTAATATTTCCCATGTCATCAAAGGTGTTCAAAATCAGCAAACTACATATGAAATGTTGTGTGGCGTTACACGAACACCACCCATTCGCAAAACAGACTTCACCGTTGTGTCTGAAATGTCAAAATCATATAGAAAAGATTGTAATGCTAACTAGCACGATTATTGGCAAGCGGCCAAGCGCAACGCTATCAAAAACTAGCCGAATGATTTTCAGTTGTCAAACAGTCTGTGTCGATACGATCAGAGTATCAAATTTACTTAAGAGGGACTCCTCCCAGTTAAATTGGGTGAAGGTGGTCGAAATCGACAGGCTATGGATGAAACATTGTGTGACATTGCCCAAATATCATCAATTTGCAAAACGAACTTCGTCGTTATGTTTGGAACATCGAAATCTCATAGAAAATTTTATAATATTGCCCATGTCATCGAAGGTGATCACAATCAGTGAACTGTGGATGAAATTTTGTTCGCCGTTACGGAAACACCACCCATTCATAAAACGAACTTTGTTGTTGTATCTGAAACGTTGAATTCATATAAAAAAGACTGTAATGTAGCTCATGTCATCGTAGGTGATCAAAATCGGCAGACTACTAACAAAATGTTGCCCGATATTACTCAAAGAGAGCTTGTTCGCAAAACAGATTTTGTCGTTGCGTTCAAAACGTCGAAATTACGTAGAAATGATAGTAATATTGCTTGGGTCTCCTTGCAAAAATAATATCCGGTCAAGAATATCAATATGATTTATTCTCAATCCGTCTCCTACTAGTAAGGACGTGACATTGGTCCTCTAATCAGCAGTTTGGTCGAATGGCTCCGTAAAGAACCCGTGGTTTTGCTAGATGACTCCGCATGGTCAACGATTATGACTGCGACCCTCTGACCTAGTTGCTTGGTCAAACGATTCCACTATATTATGGTTACGGTCATAGCCTGTATGCTCCTCAATGGCTTCAAATTCTTGAAATATAAATTAATAGGACATATTCGATAGGGCATAAAGTCATTTGTTAGCTAAGGTGAATTCAAATTTGTCCCCTTAAACAAATATTCACCCCAAGTCTATAAGATTCCCTTGGATAAAGTTGCCATGGCTACCGAGAATGATCTTTCTGTCAGGTTGGGTTGACTACATCCTTTGGCTAAGTAGACCAGGGACCACGATGGCCCGCGTCGAAGGAACCATGAGATCTTGATTGGGCTCATTATCATCCCCCACCATCCACTTTAAGTGCAAGATGGTGCATTTCTAATTTTAAATATTAAATACCAAATAATGTTATTACTATACACCAGATACCATGTATATCTACGTATATGTTTGACGACTAGCCTTAATCAAAAAATTTCTCTCGTTATCAGGAGGGGTGTATCTCTACGCATATGTTTGACGACTAGCCTTAATCGAAATTTTTCTTTTGTTATCGGGAGGGGTAATTAACTATAGGTGCTTGCGCCTCTAGGAAACCTGAATCCAGATTTAAACTCCTCATTAAATGAGGGCGAAATCTTTAGGCAGTGTCTTATTTCAAACGCAATCTGTCTTTTGAAATTTTGCCTTGGAACTTAACTCATTAAAACTCTCCCAAAAGAGGGGATGCCGGAGCGTGAATTTTCGGAGCCCACACCTAGCTCCACATTGAGAGTCACTGCAACTGACAATGGGAAAGAAGGGAATCACATCTTTTGCTTGTCCAAACTGAGAAATAAATGGGGAGTTGATTTGATGCAAAGCAGATGTGAACAAATTGGATGCATCTACTTTGCTAGGAAATGTGGGTTTGAGGTACTTGAAATGCAACAAATGTTTACCATACATGAGCTTTACTTCATTGCAATACCCAAAGGAATCACATTACATGCAAACTCTAACTTTTCACCCATCTTTTGTCAAACCAACCCTATGCATGATTGGCCTATGTGTATGTACATCTATGCGATGTTTGAGGGGGGGGGGTA